>NC_040903.2:96481702-96784732 GCF_004126475.2 Phyllostomus discolor
AGTGCCTGATTCATAGCCCTTGCTCTAGCTTTGTTATTAATATCAAAAACAGGAATTTTTTATGTAACATGTAAAATATATAATACACTTAAATTTCTCCATCTATATCCTGTGACTTAACTCTGAAAATTTGGTTATCTGATTATCTATGAATAAAACTCATCTGCTATACATATTTCACTTGCATAACTTTTCTTTTCTGTAAAGAACCGGTTACACTCTCCAGAATTAAAAGAATGAAAATAGACTTTAAATAAAATGTTTTTAAAAACCTTCCCACAAAACAAACAAACACAAAGTAAGTTCCACAGATGCAAATATATATTCATATGAACAAAACAGAGTTTAACCTGGAACAGACACCTTGGTGAGATATGCAAATTTATATGAGATATTTCCTCAATAACAGGCCTGACTCATTCTAGAGAATTTTGAATCCCATGGCGCGTGGCACAGAGACGTACAGAAAGCTAATCCTAATTTTTTTCTTCTAGGTCTGCATTTCTTTCTATTTCTTCGAAGCATATTGTGTCTTATATTTAAAACAGAAGTGTAGTATAAAAACAGTATACAAAATGTCTACTAACAAATGCTCCTGTGCTGGGAAAAATATTTAAATGGTGGTTTGTGGTTATTTCTGATTATTTGCTATTGAAAATAGTTAAAGGTTAGTCATTCAGATCACTCAAAATGACAGCAAGGAGTAACAGGAAACAAACCAGGAAATCTAGACAAGTCTAGAGCAACAAAAAATTGTGATGATCACACTTTATCCTGTGATCCACTGGAGTTACTGAAAGACAAATAAGGGAAGTGAAAAAATGACTTTTGTAATTCAATTTTTTACAAATTAATTAGCAGCTGTTTGTAGGAAAGGGGAGGAATGCAAAGAAATCAGGGAGCTCCTCAAAACTGCTGAATTTGAATTTAGAGGTGCTTACACATCTGATAATTAATTAGAGGTTAGTCTCAGAAGAATTTGGTTAATATGGAGAATGATAGAACTTTAGAACTTAGGTGCTCAGATGGAGACTGTCTCTGCATTGTCCACTCTGATTTCTGGCTGACTTCTGCTACTAGTGAACATGTCAACATTATTCGCCATGATTCATCTTAGGAAAGGATCTTCCTCATAAAACTCTGCTTGGTTCTATCCTTTAGGATCGGTATAACTAAAAATATTTATTTTAAGGAGGCAACCTTATGAATGACTAAAGATTCAGATTCTGGGAATGTTTCCCATACTGGCATCTGGTAGAAGAAAACTAATAGTGGTAAAGTACATTAAAAAGATGTTTGAATTCATGGCATTTGTAGAAGCTGGAGCCTCTGCCTCTGAGACTTATAGAATAGTTCCAAGATTTCCTCTTGTACAGGAGGTTTCAGAATATACCACCCAACACCTGCTGCCTGGCCCAGGAGCTCAGTTGGTTACTGCATCATCCTGATGATATGCTAAGGTTGCAGGCTGGACCCCCAGTCAGGGCACGTACAAGAATCAACCAATGAATGAAATTTTAAAAAGTGGAAGAACAAATCAATGTTTATCTCTCTCTCCCCCGACCCTGCCTCTTCCTCTTTCTCTAAAATCATCAATAAATAAATTAAAATACATAAATTCAAAAGAATGTTACCAGAATATAACCCTCTTTCTTTCTTAAATAGGAACATCAAACCTTTAAAATATATTGAGTTTTACCCTGAACATTGCTCACTCAGTTTTTAAGGTTATTTGTGACAATAATATTCATGTCATAAGCTTTCAGATATGATTCCTTACTGTTTATTGTACCATATGTCACTAAAAACTTGTTGGTCTCAAGGAATCTTTGACCTTCATATTCCAGGTTTCTAGCAATACCACTTAGTCACTAAAGAATATTGGAATATGCTTGTATGTGCCTCAGATCACATATAGAAATGCACTGACACTAGGTTTTGTGGATATAATAATGTGGTCCTGTTTTCTAACCAAGCATATCTGAAAAGATAACTCTAACTGAATGTGTGCATTCAAATAGTTATCATTAGGAAATAATTCTCACTTAAATTCTCAATGATAGATGCCAATATTTGTCTATGCAATTACCTACCTGATTATACAATAAACCCTCCTAAATATTTACACATGCAATAAAATTATTTTAGTCAAAATATTTGGCCCTAGTTTTCACTAATGATACATGACCAAGGAGGGTTAAATTCTAGAGATTACTTTACCTTGAGAAAACTCTCTAACTTCAGCAATTATGCCAAATTAACAGCTAAGGAAGAGAATTGCTCCTGACAGTTCATTAGAGTCTTCTCAGAATATACTTATTGGAAATGAATAAGTTTACTAAAGTCCTTCCCTATCCTTAAAGACATTGTTATGATTCATGTTAGGAAATAAAATCTATCAGGCTCTAGTGAATATGCACCAGTCTTTTAGGATAGATATAACTAATATATCTATTTTAAAAGGTAAACTTATAAATATCTAAAGATTCAGATTATGAGAATATGTCAAAGTCAAGGAGCCTATCCTTATAGAAAATCTCTCCATTCACCCTTCTACTTAATGAAAAATATTGAAAATAAACAAAATGCCTTGTTTGGATAAAGTATTTCTAAAGTAATTTAAAATGACTATGATCTAGCTACTAATGCATATCACCAAACAGCACTCTGTAAAATGACATGAGAAAGGATTATAAATGGCACCATCTTTAACATCCTCTCATGAAATCACAGAATCAATAGTCATCTAGTTTTACATACATGAAATTATGAAGTGTTTAAAACACTTTGTTGACTATTATTGTTTATTGTTTTCTTGACTTCACACCATATGCATAAATACATACAGACCAAATAAAAGAGACAGGGTTCTTGTCTCCTAATTAAAAAATTTAAAAGTTAGAAGATTTCTGTCAGTAAACATTAAACAGGAAACATAGCTGAGACTGTGTTTTCTACAAATATACTGGATTCGAGAAAATACAAAGGGAAAGGAAATGGGCTGATAGATGAGGAGGAAATAAAGTAATCAGAATGTATTAAAGTCTACCCATCTTTAAGGAACTGTCTTAATCAGAACAAATTGGTAAAACATAACTGTAAAAATAATAACCAAATATAAAAAGAAATGTCACTCGTCACTGCAGCATTAATTGTCAAATGACAGAAAAGAAAATGAAAAGACACTCTGCTTTTAGCAGAGAGGTCAGTTAGTTCATTTCTGTAAACCAATTTCTACATGATAAAGAATTGAGCTAAACTGATGGCAATAATAAAAAAGACATGAAAGACTCATGTTAGATTTGGGGAATGTATAGTTACAGCCAAACATAAAAGCATCCACATATAGCAGGAACCTCAGAACCACAGCTCATAGAAACTGTGGGAATGGAAGTCTAATTTAAAAGACCTCTTTAACCAAGACGTCACTAAGGCAAAATGCACATATACATGCATGTAGTAGATCTTTTCATTCACAAAGGTCTTTCAAGTTCACAAATGTTTCACCAAGCCATCAATTATTTTTAGAGATAAGGATTCAGCAAAAATGTGAGCTGATATGCCAGGTTAAAAAAGCCATGTTCCTGAAATGCAATTCTAGGTCACGGACAAGACCTAGCATCTGTATATATGTTGCCTATAGCTTATTAGGGAAGAAAGATCAAAGTAAACATGAAGATAAAATATAAAAACTCAATACTAACCAATTAACTCATCCTGTAGATACTTCTCTTATTCCATTGTAATCTATTTTTGTTTTTACTTTTAGATAAAATATTAAATTTTCTGCTTCAATAGCATGGTTTTATTACTCTTTATGTGCATTTATGGTTAATGATGGAAATAAGTACAATAAACCAGCAAAATAACTACCTGGTGTTTAAACGTACTAGCTTCAATATTCTGCCCACTTCCAAAAAGCATGTGTCCATTTCTCATTCAGCTTAATGAAGCCTGAAGATAAATACACTACACTGACTGGACCAGAATGTTGTATAATGGTTCATAAACTAGACAGAAATTACATGCACATTAGAAATCTGGCATTTCATTTTTTACAGACTACCAATGAAGATTCCTATAATTGTACTTCTGACTCTATACCTATGTGTACACTCCTAATTAATTCTGATCCCCTGCCATCCTCCCCAATCCAAACCATCCAAATGCATCTTTTAAGTTTGAATATGATGAAGGCTATGAACAGGTAGAATAAATTACCATATATTTTCTATCTTATCAATTGAAACTGGAAAGAGAACAGCCAAAAAGCCTAATAACACAATCTGTTATAAAATATGAGCATCAGAATTCTTAGCTCCAAGATGAAATTTTTCTTTTTTAAAAAAAGACTTTATTTATTTTTCAACGGAGGGGAAAGGAGGGAGGAAGAGAGGAAGAGAAATATCAATGTGTGGATGCCTCTCGTGCACCTGCTACTGGGGACCTGGCCCACAACCCAGGCCTGTGCCCTGACTGGGAATCAAACCAGAAACACTTTGGTTCACAGGCCGGCACTCAATCCACTGAGCCACGCCAGCCAGGGCCCAAGATGAAATTTTTCCTCAGCAAAACCACATTTAAGTAAATTATTTTAAAAAATACAGTGACCATGAGCCTAATTGTAAAAAAATAACCAACCAGTTGTATTGTTTGGAATACTTCTTCATGCAAAGAACTAGCTTCTAAATCACTAAGACTTTTTCAATTTTGAAATTTTACTAAATTTAACAGAACACATATTTTTCAGTTAAAAATTTACTTTCATGATGGATGGATCAAATGTATTATTTCATCCATGTTTAATAAAAAATCCCATTCTTCCAATAGTATGGTTTTGGTGTTGCTGGTACATGGAAATATTCACCTATGCCGATCAAAATGCATCAACAATCTTGAGAAAGACTTTTATAAAATTGATGACTTTGACTAAATAATGAGTATCTGGATATGCTTTTTTGATGGACCTGAATATATGCTTTTGATAAATTTTGGTGTATTAAAAAACATGAAGGGCAAAAATGTTTTTTAAATAACTAATGTTAACTAAACTTATTGTGTTAAATTATTTCACAATATTACACATATATCAAATCATTATGTTGTATAACTTAAACTAATACATTGTTATATGTCAATTATACCTCAATAAACAGGAGGGAAAATTATTTTTAAGAAGTAGGCTGTTCATAACCCCAAAATTCAGACTTTGGGAAAGACAGAGTACAGGGGTGATCTAAGCACCTGCATTTTTGTTCATGATGAATTAAGAGAGAATATTAGCATGGTCAGGAAGCCAGTTCTTCTGACTTGCACCCTTCAGTTCCTCATGATGTGTGATGCTGAGTTGAGAACTGGCAGACCTGACTTGTAATTGTCTGTGGTTGAGGCATTGTTGCTGGAAAGAGGGCAAACTAGACCCACAGAGGTCTTCAACACCAAGAAGAAAGAGGAAACTGAGCCATCTAGTATCAGTTTTGATGCCCTGACTGAGCTCCGATTTCGCCAGCCAGGGAAATTTGCATTGCTTTGCCAGCAAAGTTCCCTTTGGTAGTGACAATGTTGACTTTTAAGAATCCCATGATTTCAAAAAATAGAAACACTCATGAAATTCCCCTGCCTTTCTGTGCTCCCCAAAAATATGTGCCTACAAAACAAACAAAAAAACTCTTTTCCACATGACTTAGATGAAGTAACCCCGTTTTTTCCTTTGACAAGGCCAGACAAAGACTCTCCAAATTCTCGTTGTCTCCTAAGTGTACCCACAGAGCAATATGGGCAAAATGCCTACTCACTTGACCAAACTTTAGTCAGGCTTTTCTTTTCCCCTAGATCCCTGAAAATTCACCCACCTGTGATCAATGCAATGCTGAAAAGCTCCTCTCCTGAGAATTAGCTGACCTCAGAGAAAATATTCCCTGATCCACGGCCTTGCCATACCACCACTCATCCCACTTCCCACACCCGATTATTTCTAGCTTTAGTTTATTCTTTCCTGCAAAAGGAAAGCCCTTTTCCGATTTCTTTTGATACACTTGCAGATCCCCCGGTTGATTATAAATATTGCAACAGTCCCCCTGCCCCTATTGCAAGAGTCATTCTCTCCTTACTGCAATAAGCCTTTTAAATTTCTCCTTACCAAAGTATGTATTTGTTTTTGTTTGGACATGCTCTAAGGACTAGCCTGAAGAATAAGGTGAAAGGTCTTCCTTTCTCCTAATGCCTCAAAGTCATATAAGCCTTTTCTTCATGGAGCTAATGCACGACGTGACAAGACCAAGGGGAAAATGGAGAAAATTTAATATTGAATTAATATCTCAAAGACACTGACTTCAACCTCAAAATCCTGTTTAAATTACCAGATCGGATTAAGTTTTAAATTGATTTTTTTGCTAACGTTATTTCCCCATTTTTCCTTTTATTCCCATAAGATTTGTTGTAAGAAGGGTGCAAATTAGAGAAGTTTTAAATAATTAAAAAAATACATATTCTCTGCACAAAAGAAAACTAAATAAAATTATTTCTGTTGAGCTTTAAAAGTATCTTTATTTTTAAAGTAATATAGTTATTGAGTCCAGAGTACAATCTAAACCCCCTAAGTCCCCATATTTATTATTACTGTTTATAGTAAGATTAGTAGCAGTAATTAGTGACATTTACTTCATATTTAATTACCTATTTCTTGTGTTTTTACTGGAGTAATATTTTCTGAGACCTTACCCACCTGAGGGAATGGGCTTTATATTCAACAGCTAATAAAATCATCACAATGAAACAGTGAAAAGTGTACTATAGGAAGGCTCCTCCACTTACAAGTAAGTTGGGTGGGTTCTCCGTTGTCCTATTTTGGTCTCAGTCTTAAGAACATCTCTGGGTTCCTTAGTTTGCTTGGTTGGAGTCTCTTTAGCATTTCTATACCAGCTACCTATAGAAGCCAAACCTCATTAGCAGCTGTAATTAGCCTTGAATGAAACACAACCTGTAGCTCTGTCCCCAGAATTAGCACTTTGCTTGCTCACAGTGCAGACCCCTAGCCCAAGATGATTTCTCACTCCTCATTCAGGGGCGGAAGGAATTTTCTTTTACCCTCCTCCAGCATAGATAGGTCTCTGACTGAGTTCCCGAAGGGAAGAGAGTTTCCTATCCCTTCCCCAGAAGCAGAAAAAGTTTGCAAATATTTGACCTCAGGGGCAATGGAGTCTTGCCTTGCTCCTAGGGTGAGTTTGTTTCCTATCTCCAAGTGACACTAGGAGTTTGCTTTATTTGAGAGTCTAGAGAATTGGATGGAGCTTCACAACTGTTCATCAGCAGCAGCGAATTTCATTCCTGCACCAAAACACCCAATGGAAGCTTGAGGGAAACAGCTGTGAGTGAGTCATAAGTTCCTTGTGACTAGGTATCCAAGCTACATCAAATTCACGTTAGAGATGCCGGTTTACTTGTTCACCTTGTGATGTCAGGACTTTGATGGGCTGAACAAAATTATGATTTTGTAAATTATTTAGCCTTTTCTCATTGATGATTGCGATCTGTGTTCTTCTGCAACTTCTTCTGCCCTAACCAGAATTTTGACAGAATTACATAACAGATTTTCTTACTTTATATATTTATTAAAAGTGTATCTTTCAGGCAATAACTACATTTAAAAATCATGAGAGACTAATAATTCCATCAATGGGTTCATCAATATAACAAATACAGCTGTGGCAGTGAATCTGGAGCTAGGTCAAAAAAAGTTATCCAGCCCTGGTTGGTGTGGCTCAGTGGATTGAGTGCTGGCCTGTGAACCAAAGGGTCGCTGGTTCAATTCCCAGTCAGGGCACATGCCTGAGTTGCCGGCTGGGTCCCCAGTAGGGGCATTCATTCCCAGGGGGCATGAGAGACAACCACATATTGCTGTTTCTTGCCCTCTCTTTTTCCCTCCCTTCCCCTCTCTAAAAATAAATAAAAATCTTTAAATTTTTTTTGAAAGTTATCCAAACTGAAACAAAAACAAAAGAATAAATAAAAGTTGAACAGAGCACTCAAAAGCTATGAGACAATAGTAAATGGTCTCAGATATATGAAATTACAATCTCAAAAGAAGAGTCAATAGGCAAATGAAATATTTGAACAGATAATAACTAGGAATTTTACAAAATTAATGAGTATGTACTGATTCAGCAATTGAAATTAAAAAGGTCTGAAGACAGAAGCTATTATGAAATAAATTAGGATAAGTTAGGATGACACTGGATAATACAAGGCAAGACCCGATTTACTCATCAAGTTTGACTCTGACTCTTTTAAAGAAAACCACAACATGTCAGGGTTCCTAGCTTAGCAAAGACCTGCCCATGATCTCAGCTTTATAAATATCACCATTTAGATCACAGCAGAGACTTAAAAAACAACAGAGAATATAGGAAAAGTATTTCTCATAGGTGCAACATTTTATTAGCCATATCAATGTTTCTTCAAAAGATGGTTCTGCTTTTCCATGTGAAATTAGGACAAATTAATAAGTTTATCTGTGCCTCAGTTTTCTCATTTGTAAAATGAGGATTATATAGTATTTGTGTAATACTGTTTTATGCACGCTAAATAGCACAATATTTGTGATATAAATATGCTCAGTACATATTTTTTATTAATATCATAAAAACTTAAAATTTTTTAAACTTGTATCCATTCATATAACCACATTACCATGTTACCATTTGGTAATATAATTAATAGGTTATATAATGTACCATATTATCACTTAGTAATAGAATGACTGAACATAATTATGAATTACACTTGGACCGTCATACACTATTCACCTTTTAGCTCAGAATAGACTAGCAGAGCCTTCGGAACTTCCCAACTTCTTAATAACCATCAAATTCTTACCCTAACTTACAAAGACCAACCTTCAAAAGAGTCCATTAATCTGGTACCATAATTATATACTAGGTATAATGTTTTCCTCCATTACATTTTCCTTGAAATTACCATACTGTTAACTAAACATTGATCAGTAACTACCAATATCTAAATTGTATTTTCCTTTCAACTAGTTCATAAGAGATGCATCTCTGCTTTTAATACAGACAATGCAATGATTCTCAGAGAAGCACTTGCACCCTGAAGCAAGCCAGCTCAACTAAGCGAGTTAATAAACCCTGGGTGGCCTTTGGAGACATCTCTTTGGGGTCCTAAAGTTTAAAATTTTGTCTATATAAAGCACTCCTGTGAGGGCTCCCATCACTATTAGCAAAAATTTTAGGCAGGAAAAAGTGAACAAAAAAATTAAGTCTAAATTTGAAAACCTGAATTGGCAGTTGGGGGCAAAAAAAGAAAAATATCTGCCAAAATGAAATAAAAAACTATACAGGGGGGAAAGAGGTGAGAGAGATATAATAAAATGTGTTCAAGGGAAGCCATCTTCTTAAGAATGCCATGGAAGTATTTTCATGGCATGCTCATTAAAACTATTTAATTCTTTTCCTTTGGCAACTTAAGTCATAAAGAACTTGATACCAATGGTCACATTTTCTGATAAGTAGGTCTCAATAGTGGGCTTAAGATATCCAGTAAATGGAGTTACTGTTATCTACACTTTGTTGTTCGATTTATAGGACACAGGAAGAGTAGTAGATTTAGCATAATTCTTTAGGGCCCTAGGGTTTTTGGAATGGTAAATGAGCAAAGGCTTAAAGTCACCAGCTGCATTAGCCCCAAACAAGAGAGTCAGCTTGTCCTTTGAAGCCAGGCATTGACTTCTCCTTTCTATCTATGGAAGTCCAAGATGGCATCTTCTTCCAGGATAAGGCTATTTCACCTACATTGAAAATCTGTTGTTTGGTGTAGGCACCTTCATTAATTACTTTAGCTAGGTCTCCTAGATAACTTGCTGCAGCTTCTATACCAGTACATGCTATTTCATCTTGCACTTTTAGTACGGAGACGGCTTCCTTCCTTGAACTTCACTTCTGCATTTTCCTCATCTCTCTCGGCCTTCAAAGAATGGAATGAAGTCGGGGCCTTGGTCTGGATTAGACTCTGGTTTACAGGAATGTTGTAGCTGCGTTGACGTTCTATCCAGACTACTCCATATCAGCAATAAGGCTATTCTGCTTTCTTGTCATCCATGTGTTCACTTTTCATTTTCTTTAAAAACTCTTTTCTTTTGTACTTATAGCTTGGCTAACTGTTTGGCACAAGAGGCCTAGCTTCTAGCTTGTCTATGCTTTCAACACACCTTTTTCACTAAGCTTAATCATTTCTAACTTTTGACTTAAAAGTGAGAAACATGTGACTCTCCCTTTCATTTAAATGCTTAGGGGTGAGTATAGGATTATTAGTTTGCCAAATTTTAATATTGTGTTTCAGGGGATAGGGAGGCCTGAGGAGAAGGGGAGAGACAAAAAAATGGCTGGTTGGTGGAGCAGTCAAAACCCACATTTATCAGTTAAGTTCACTGTCTTATATGGGCGTGGTTCATATTTCCCCAAAACAATTACCATAGTAACATCAAAGATAACTGATCCCAGATCACTAAAATAAACATAACAATAATTAAGAAGTTTGAAGTATTGTGAGAATTACCAAAATGTGAAACAGAAACACCAGTGAGCAAATATGTTGGAAAATGGTGCTGAAAGACCTGCTTCGCACAGGGTTGCTGCAAACCTTCAATTTGTAAATAAAAGCAACATTCGGGAAGCACAATAAGCTATTGTCTATTAGTAAATTCATAACTGATTTGTTAACTTTAAGTCATGCCATTAAAATACAATTTTACAGGTATAGCAAATAATCCTTCTTCAGGAATAAGTTTAAAATACAAAAATTCAGTTGGTGGATATATAAAGCCACTAACTACTTCCAAACAGGCAGACTAAAAAGCTTTTGTGGCACTAAACTCCAAAGTAAGTTATGTATATATTTAGCTTGGGCAAGCAAAGATGAAGAAGGAAAGCACTATGGGAAAGAAGAACTGTCTAAATCCAGGTTTGATAGTAAAGGAAACCAAAGACAATGTCAGTGCAGTAATAGCATTATTATAACCATTATATTGGATGGTATGCCACTAATTTTTAATGTTATATTGATAAAATTGAGGGGTAGTTTCTTCATTTACCTATGCAGTCATGAAGTCAACAAATATTTCTTGAGTATATTTCCAGGACTGGTGCTCTTACATAAAATATGTAACTCTTATTATAAGAATGCACGTTAGGACATGTACTCTGTGTATGTGTGTGTGTGTGTATATATATATGTATATTTTACATACATATATATCATTTAGGTATCTGTATACAATTATACAATGTAAAATGAATTAAAATTTTATTTTAAAAGAACTTCCAGAAATGCAATATAAAGCACTTCACTTTCTAAAATATTACAATATATACTGAAACCAAAATATAGTCCAGGTATTTATGACACTAAAGAAGAGCTAAGATACACCTGGGTGTTTGTATTTGCCTGCCCTGGAGGGCTGAAGCGGTAAATGTGGGTAGGATGCACTATTCACAGATTAAAGGTATTCATGTATAAACTGACACAATTGAGCATGCTGTCTCTAGCTCAGGAAGCACAGAAACAGCATTTGGAACTCCTAGAGTGAACCGTGACAGTAATATGCTCAAAACTGGGTTGCTGGAAACTCTTTAAACTGCAAACATATCTATCCATTTATTCTAAACAAAATGTCTTAATTTTAGATGCTGATTGCCACTCTTTCTGCAGTGATACCAGGATAAGGTTAACCATTGAGACCTTAAGTATCCCTGCATATGGGAAAATAAGTGCTACATTAGCAGAGCAAAACAAAGTAAAAAAAAAAAAAAAAAAAAAAAAAACTTAATTTTTTTCCAGTGCTGGAGTTGTTGCATTATGGTTGCAAATATTCTCCCATGCCTAAAAGTTTTCAGAACAACTTTATACATCTAATAATACTACACATACACACTGAATTTTTCTCCTCTCACAGAGATAAATCAGTTTAGCCATCTGTGTATCAGCAGATTCCCCAGTTCCATGTGAGTGAGTTTTACATGATCACATTTCATTTACTTTTGTTTGGACCTTCCCTCACCTCAAATATATACAGTTGACTTGCATAGGTTCACTTATATGTGCATTTTTTTCAATAAATACTGTAAATGCATTTTCTTTTCCTATAAATTTCTTAAAACATTTTATATTCTATACATTACTTTGTTGAAAGAATAGTGTATATAACACATATAACATACAAAATATATGTTACAAATCTACTGTTTACATTATCAGTAATACTTTCAGTCAACAGTAGGCTTATCAGTAAAGTTTTAGAGGAGTCAAATTATGCATGGATTTTGGACTGTGCAGTGGTTCATGCCACTAACCCCTGCATTGTTCAATGGTCAACTATATATATTATGTCAATTTTATTAGCTTTATAAATTGGAGACTGAAAAACAATATTTCATTCCTGAATAAATTTCATTATATTTTAATAATTCCATCATTTAAACATCCATTTGTTTATAATTGGACAAAATCATAATATAATACATATCTTTTTAGAATACAGCATTAAATATACATGACATTTAGAAAAATCTACCAATTTTTTTCTTAATGGTTACAATGTAAATAAGTTTATATATATATAAATTTTTAACTTGCCATTAATAATTTTTTGTATTTTTTTCATCATTTTAACCAGTGAACAGGATTGGATTAACTACCATTGTATTAAGGATATCTAACATATGATGATTTTATCTCAATATACCATGAAATTTTACTAGATTTTTGATTTTGAACAAGTTATACAATCCCTGTACATCATAGCTTCATCCTCTATGGATAATATAAGGATGTTCTGCATTGGGTGGTTGTGAGGATGAAATGAAAATATATTTGTAAATATTTTAATGTGATACCTTATGTTTAAAGAAACACAGAGTTTCTTAAAGAAACTTTACAATAGAAAAAAATTTATCAACACATAAAATTACTGTGAAATGCTGAAACATTCCAGCTAAGCTATCATTCATAGGATATAACCGGTTTTTTTCTGTAAGCCTCATCTTAATCTTACATCAACATTATTGTAATATTTTTTGGAACAAATTTTTTTTTTGTCTTTTATATGTCCCACCCTAGGGCATATAATTGTACATTATATGTTTACTATATATAATTGTAGTAAAGCAAATGTCACAAAGCCATATCTTTGTAAAAAGTTTCAAAGATGGAATTATATATTGAATTATCACTGAGTTCCTAGGCAATAATGACAGACAATTATTCTTTTTCAGCTTTATTAGGATAAAGTTAATATGCAAAAAAGTTGCATGTTTAACATATATGTATTCATCTGTTTGGACATATGTGTAGATCCATGATATCATCATGGTAATAACTCATAAAAAACAAAAGATTTCATGTTCACCACTTTTTTGTTTGTTGTTTATGTGTATATATGTGAAAAGAACAACTGAATGAGAGCTAGCTTCTTAACAAATTCTAACTACACTATGCCATGTTGTTCATTTATTATTGATGACTACACATAGCATTAACAACCAGAATTTGGAAATAACTATTTTATAAGATCTTTGTTTATTAAGGTAAGACTTTTTCAAACCTAAAAAATTATGTATCATTATCAATATGTCATAATACACTTCCAACCAAGAAAGGCTTAAAGGTAACAGATTTATTAATTGACCAAAACAACTAAAAACTTACCAAATATATAAAGCTACAGTTCTTAAATTATTGGACACCAAGCTGTTACTTGTGGAACGGGAAACAGAGCAGATAAAACCAACAACTGCCTGAGTTTACAGATTAAAGACAATTTCTAGATCATGGCAAAGGAAAGGGGTGTACAGGAACATCCAGCATACCCTCAAAGTACTCCCCTGTGAGTACTCTGCTGAGTACTGATCAGTAGATCAGTGTATGCGTGTGAGTAAGTTATGAAAAGCTGGAGAAAGAAACACATGAAAGGTACAGACATACCATTCACCAAGATTACTCAAAGCTGAAATTATTGACTATCCTTAACACCAAAATAAAAACCTTATGATAGGGCATTAAGTAGAGTACTCAACAGTTTGCAGAATAAAACTGAAGGAATAACCATAGGAACTTCTCAAAATAAAAGAGAAAAATTACTGAAAAAAAGAGATTATTAGTAACCAGTGTAAAAATTTCAGGATATCTAGTACTTGTGTATTTGGAGTCCACAAACAAAGAAGAAGCAAAAAATATGATATTTCAATGTTTTGCTGAACAGGAGAAAACCACAGATCTGCCCATCCAAAAATTAAGAAGCCTCAAGCACAAGAGATATAAAGAACATTAGACCAAGGCACATCATAATCAAGTTGTTTGAAACCAAGAAAAGGGAGAACATCTTAAAAAATTCTAGCAGAAAAAAGCATATACAAAAGAACAAAGATAAACAATCATGCTAATTTACTATTAGAAATAGCATATGCTAGAAAACAACAGATCAATATTTTTAAAGTATTGAAGTACAAAATGTTTACTGCTTAATGATTCTTAAGCAGTAAAACCAGCAGTCACATGAAAAAAGATAGCCCTGTTCTGACTCAGAAACCTTTCTTCTGTATATCTACCCCCAAAATTTGAAAACATTTATTAGCAAAGATATATGCACTCCTGTGTTCACTGTAACATTATTCATAGTGGTCAAGACATGGAAACTACCCAAGTGTCCTTCAACAGATGATTTTTGGATACAGAAGACATAGAACATATATACAATGGAATACTATTCAGCTATAAGAAAAAGTGAAATATGGCCATTTGTAAAAATATGGATGGATCTTGAGAATATGATGCTAAGAGAAATTTCAGACAGAAAATGGTTAAGAACTGTATGAATTCACTCATATGTGGGATATAAAACTGAAAGCAACAAATGAACAAATAAGAAAAAACAATGAAAACTCATAGACACAGACTTGTGAAGGGTAAAAGGGGTAAAACATACAGTGACGAAAGAAGATTTGATTTGGGGTTGTGGGCACACAATGCGATATACAGATGATGTATGACACCATTATTCATTTGAAACCTATATAATCTTTTAATCAATATCCCTCAATAAATTTAAAAGGCAAAAGATTTATATGATCTGAAGAGGAACCAGAGTATACCCAATACGTTTAATTCAAAATAATAAAATAAAGACATTTTCAGATATAGAAAAGATTAAAACATTCAACACTAGCAAAACCACACAAGAAATGTTAAAAGACTGACCTGTAGATAGAAAGAAAATGATCCAAGATAGAAATATGGATTGACAAAAATTAATGAAGACACCTATGAATGGTAACTATATGGATGAATATCTTCCACACAGAAGCTCTATAAAAGACGATTGATTATGGAAGATAAAAACACTGATGTAGTACGGGTTACAACATATCCAAGAGTAAATATTTGGCAACATAAGCAGAGAGGCCAGAAGAAGACAAATGAAAATATAATGATTTCTGTTCTCATGTCATTTCAAAGTAATATAATATTACTTGAAGGTACACTACAATAAGTTTGATGTAAATACTATAATCTCAAAAGCATTCCCTAAAATAATATAACAAGTAAGTCAACCAAAAGGCAAAATGCATCAAACAATTGTTCAATTAATTCAAAAGAAAGCAGAACAAAAGAATAAAGCATTTATAAAACAAAAAGAAAAGCAATATCAAGATGGTAGGTTTATTTTTTAACCATTTTTTATTAATATTCTAATACAGTTGTCCCCATTGTCCCCCACCACTTTCCCCCACCCCACCCACCCTCAATCCTACCCACCATTGACTTTGTCTATGGGTCCTTTATACACATCCTTTGATGACCCTTTCTCTTCTTCCCCATGTCATTTCCCTCCCTGCTCCTCTCTGGTTACTGACAGTTTGTTCTTAATTTCAATGATTATATTTTGCTTGCTTGCTTGTTTTGTTAATTAGGTTCCACTTAGAGGTGAGATCATACGGTATCTGTCTCTCACCACTTGACTTACTTCACTTACCATAATGCTTTCAAGTTCCACCCATGATGTCTCGAAAGACAGGGACTCCTTTCTTTCTGCTGCATAGTATTCCATTGTGTAAGATGGTAGGTTTAAATTCAATAATATAAAAACTCAATGTAGACACAACATAATCAAATTAGGAGACACAGACACTTAGATTGGATAAAGATTTTTGTTTCTAAAAATAAAGACCCAGTTATATGCTGCCTAGAATACAACTCAAACATAAAAATACAAATATGTTATAAGTAGAAGAATGGCAAATAAAATATTATGATTATACTAAGTTTTAAAAGGCTCAATTGGCTATATTAATATCAGGCAAAGTACATTCCTCAACAAGGAATATTACCTAATACGAGATACAAAAGAGTTATCTCACAATGATAAAGGGGGCAATTCAAGAGGACAAAGTTCTGTCCATGTGTCTAGTGACAGATCTGCAAAATACATGAAGTAAGTACACAGGGCTTCAAGAAGAAAGAGACAAATCTACAACTATAGAAGTTAATTTCAACTCCTCTCTCAACAACTGATAGAACAAGTATACTGAAATCCAATAAGGATGTAAAAGGCTAGAACCCGCTATAATCCAACTTGACACTATTAATAACCACACTGCACATCAACCAACAACATAGCAGAAAACAAGTTAATAAAGAATATTCATCAAGATAGACGGCATGTTATATTAAAACTATGAGGAACCTAACATTAGAAAAAAAAAACAATGTCTTACCCTGGAATGACATTTACAAAAAATCTACAGCTAACAGTAAACTTAATAGTGAAGGCTGAATACTTTTCTGTTAAGATCAGGGGTATTGACTCTCATCATTTCTATTCATCATTATACTGGAGGCACTAGCTGGTGCAAGTCAGAAAAACTAAATATGTCACCCAAAAATGAAGAAATAATTTTTTTCCTGGTAGGTGATATGATCACCTATGAAAAAGATCCAAGTGAATGGACAAAATGGCCAGTAGAACTAAAAAAGTGTTTTGTAAGGTTTCTGGATGTCAGATCAACCAGCCCCAACAGGCAAATAGATCAACATTACCATTCACTACAGAAATGCAAATTAAAATCACAATGCTATATTCCTGTGCATCTATTGCCCCGTCTAAAAGTAAAAAGAGTGGCCACACCGATTGCTGACAAAGACACGGAACAGCTGAAACTCGCACATACTACCAGTGGGTAAGTGAAATGGTAATACTATTTTGGAAAGCAAATTGGCAGTTTCTCAAAAAGTTAAACACACCTATCTAATGTGAAATAGTCATTTCATTCCTAAGTATATACCTAAAATTCACAAATGCATACATTCATACAAAGACTTGAACACTAATTTTCACAGCAGCTTAATTTGCAGTAGCTAAAAACTGGAAACAACTCAATGTCCAATAGCATGAGAATGGGTAAACAAATCAATATATATTCATACAATAGAATATTGCTCAGCAATAAAAAGCAATAATCTATTTATAAACAGAAATATGAGTGTATCTCATAATATTGCTGAGTTAAGGAAGCAAAACCAAAAATGAAACATGAAAGATATGTCCATAAGATTTCCAGCCATGTGATGTGAAAAACAGAGACATTTAGAGAAGAAGATATGAGATACAAGAAACATTGTACATTGAACAATGATACCTCAATCCCCTTCAAAGTAGGCACCTTGGAACCTCACACAGTTCTCCTAATTACCATAAGCTGCTCCACCGTATTTTCCTGAATCTCATTGAAGGTCTGAAATCTTTTCCCTTTCTAAAGTGATTTTAGTTTTTTAGGAAAAGCCAAAAGTGGCAGGGCACTAAATCTGGAATTTAGGGGGGCTGAGTCACCTGGGTGATTTGATACTTCACCAAAAATCTCTGCGCGAGATACGATGCATGAGTGGGTGCATTGATGTGATGAAGCTGCGAATCACCAGCTGCCTGAAGCTGTGGGCTTCTGAATCATCTGAATAAGTTTCCCTTGGAGGAATGTTCAAGCTTAACACCAAATTTGATGCGGATTAGTTGCTCTATTCACTCAGTCATTTTGAATGCAATGGCCACACAGTATACACATGCTTACTCGACAGCATCTACTGTTCTCACTAAGTACAGTGACGTAACCATTTTTCATGCATACACATTCCAGTCCACTCTCATTGGCAGACACTAAACATCGATGCTGTGCAAACTGTCCTCATTATGTTAACAATGGCTGGACTTTTTCCAGACAGACCTTGTATATTATTTGCTTCAAAGAGTTACAAAGAGTTAAGTATTGGAGGGAGGAATTATGGAAAGGTAAAAGGGAGTTAGGGCAATATGATCATTATTGTTAACTATAGCTATGGTTTATATATATCAAATTATACTATTTAAATATTTGTAGTTAATTTTGTATTATTTACACCATTATAAAACTGTTAAAGTGCACGTAAAATTATTTTGCCAGATTCTTTTGGTTATTTACCACTATGATGAAAATTTTACCAGTTTAAGAGTTTAAAAAAACCCACAAATTTGAAATTGTCTTCAGATTAAACAGCATGGTATGGCAGAAAGCATAATGAGAAAAAAAATCAGGAAATATGGATTCTAGTTCTGGGTTTGTAATGATGGCTCAGTGACTATGGCTAGGTCACTATAACCACTGACACCTTCAGTCTATTCACCTATAAAGTGAAAAAATTGTACAAGGTCATTTCTCGTCAACCTTGTTTGGACTCTTAGAACATTCTGGAGTATTAATTTTTAGGACTGGGTAATTAAAGGAACTAAAGGATCACCAATAGTATGATTTATAGATCAATAACAATTAAATTTTTAAATAATTTTAATAATATAATATTTACCTTAATACTAGACAGTAATACTTTTTAAATTTTATATATTTATTTTTAGAAAGAGGGCAAGGGAGGGAGAAAGAAAGGAAAAGAAACATCGATTTGCAACAGAAACACTGATTGGTTGCTTCTCACACATCCCCATCTGGGGACCTGGCCCACAACCCAGGCATATGCCCTGACCAGAAATCGAACCCACAACCTTTTGGTCTGAGGGATGATGCCTAACTCACTGACTCTCATGAGTAAGGGCTACACAGTGATATTTAAACAACCCACCCTCCACATGCCATTTCATTGCCTTTCTACAGTATTATTTTGCCCTTACATTGCTCTCTTATATACACAGATATAAAGTTCTTTTATCTTCCAGGAAATATGGAATCTCTCCTTGGAACTGGCTTGACATTACCATCACATTTATGATTTACTACTAGGATTTCTACCGAACACTATAACATACCACCTGAATCACTTAAATATGCTCCAAGGATACTATACATAGAGATATTACCAAAATAAAAGTATATATTTCTCAAAACTTAATAGAATTTCTTTGAAGCATGAAATGTAATATATTTCAGTTTTGGAAAGACTTTACTCCTGGTTAGGTTGTGGAAAACCTTTCTATGAATTCCAGGCAATTCTTTACACACAGAAAGTTTTCAAAAAGCATAGTCTTTAATAAAGGGGGCTGAGAACTTCCTTTACAGACATTACAGGTATAAACTGGTATCTCTCTTTTCCACAAATAAGTAAAAGGTTGCATTATTTTAATGCTTAGTAATCTGTATTAACTTTTATTTTTATTGAGGTATAATAGACATATAATAGCATACATATTCAGGTGTACAACATAATGATTTAATATTTGTATATATTGCTAGATGATCACCACAACAGTTCAACAGTTCAATGGTTTACATTCATCAACAGAAATAATTATAAAATTTGTTCTTCTTATGTATACATGCAACATCCACTTTTCTAGCTACTTTCAAAATGCACTACAGTATTATTGTCACCGTGCTGTATATTATATCCACATGTCTCACTTTATACCTGGGAATTTGTACCTTTTGATACCCTTCGCCCATTTTGTGCACCCCAAGCCCAACTAAGGCAACAATCAAGCTGTTCTCTAATCTCAAGATTTGGTTTTTTGTTTGTTTTAGATTCCACATGTAAGTGAAGTTAAATGGTATTTACTTTTCCCTGTATGGCTTACTTCATTTAATACAATGCCCTTGTCAAGTCCCATCCATGCTGTAGCAAATGGCAAGATTAATTCTTTTGTATGGCTGAATGACCATCACACACATACTGTGATTAATGTTGGGTATTGTTTCATATACCTGTGGGTCATCTGTGTATCTTTTTGAAAAAAATGTCTGTTAAGATCTTCTGTCCCTATTTTAACTTCTTTGTTGTTGTTGTTACTGAATTGTCTGAGTTGTTTATACATTTTGAGTATCAACCCCTTATCAGACATATGATTTCTAAATATTTTTCCCATTCAATAGGTTGCCTATCATTTTGTTGATGGTCGCTTCCTTTGCTGTGCAGAAGCTTTTCAGTTTGATGTAGTCCTACTTGTTTATTTTCACTTTTGTAGACTTTACTTTTGGGTCACATCCAAAAAACCATCAAGACCAGCATCAAGAAGCTTACTGTCTGTGTTTTCTTGCAGGAGTTTTATAGTTTCAGGCCCTATGTTCAAGTATTTAATCTATGTTTGAATTAATTTCTGCATATGGTGTAAAAAGGTGGCCTAGTTCCATTCTTTTGAAGGTGGCTGTTCAGTTTTCTCAAAACCACTTATTAAAGAGACTGCCCTTCCCACCACTGTACATTCTAGGCTACTCTGTTATAAATCACTGACTGTACTGTATATATGACTGGGTTTATTTCTGGGTTCTCTATTAATTCTTTCAGTCTGTGTCAATTTACTGATTAATTATTGATATTATTTTTAAATCAAAAAAGTGAATTATTCTAATCAATATTTGAGAGGTTCCTTTTCCATTGAGAATAAAAATTACAATAAAATGCTTGCCCATCAGAATATTTTAAGTACTTCTGGAAGATTAATTGGGGATTTTTCATTTTTTAACTGAATAAGAACTTTCTAAGAAATTTAGTATTCTGAGAAAATTGTCTCACAAACTCAAGGTCCACATCTAATTATAATTTAAGAAACCTACTTGAAACCTTCTGAAGTACCAATAAGAGAGTAACTATCTATTCTTTTATGTGGGTTAAAAAAATTGGCATGTTTTATAAATGCTTTCTAAGCAAAATTTTAATGTATCCATGACACATCTGTGCTTTCAGTAAAATCTGTGATATACTATAAACTAAAGATTGTGTATATATAATAATATATCCTAAACCAAAAGAATGTGTCTCCTTAATTTATTTGCATAATTACATTTTAAAAGTTTTATGTTATTAAAGGAATATGAGCCTTTATTATTGCAGAAACAATTCAGAAAGTAATTAACTTTTTCTCTGTCGCTAAGTCTCAAGTTTGCTTTATTACCTCTAAAAAATCTCTCATTAACACTTAACCTTGTCTTCAAAAAAAAAACAAAACAAACTTATGGAAACCTTAAAGCTGGTAGATTTGGAGTTATTCTACACAATATTGTATTTTGGTGTGGTTTGGGGTTTTGCTTGTTTCATTGGTTTGGTTTTGTTGTTTGTCTTTTTCCTGTAGCTCTTCTTCTGATCTAGTATCAATTACTCTAACTCTGCATTTCATTGCATTGCAGAGGAAGTGGATGTAGGCAGTGAATGTACTCTTATCATGGAAAACAAACTTTTCATTCTTCTAAAACTGTTTTTCAAGAATAGAATACAAGATAACCTAAAACTAAAGAATATTATCAAGGGATAACTCTCTTTGATTAGGATTTTTTTCTGCTGAGTTAATTATATAACTTAACAATAATAAAAACTTTTGATAAGTGAAGTATCTAATTGGGTTGGCCAAAAATCCATTACATTTTTTCCATAGATGGCTCTAGTAGTGCTTAGCTGTCTTTAACTTCATTCAAAAAAGTTTTGTTGGACTGTATTTTGACAGCTGTCATATCAGTGTGCAATTTTAAGAAACTTACCAAAATTGATGAACTTTTGTGCAGCCATTTTAATATTGAAGACAAAAGAAAATATGTAACATTTTAGGGGTATTATTCTTTATTATTTCAAGAAAGGTAAAAATGCAACTGAAATGCAAAAAAAAAGATTTGTGCAGTGTATGGGGAAGGTGCTGTGACTGATCAAACGTGTCCAAAGTGGTTTGCAAAGTTTTCTGCTGGAGATTTCTCACTGGACAATGCTCCACAGTAGGGTAGACCAGTTGAAGTTGGCAGTGATCAAACTGAGAATTTAAATAAGAACAATCAACATCATACCATGCAGGAGCTAGCCTACATACTCAAAATATCCAAATGAATATATTTATTGGTGAAAATAAAAAATGTGTCTTTTATTCTATAGAAAATAAAACCACATGAACTTCTTATAAAGTTCTTTACACAAAATGCTGTGAGAGGACAAGCATAAGAACAGAAAAAACTCAGTACAGAAATAAATAAATAAATGGAGAGTGATCTTTGGCTTATTTTTGGTAAGTCATTGTTGAGAATTTCAGTGAACTGGATTTCATACCTCAGATCTGAACACAGATTTGTCTGAATCCCTTTTTCTCATGATTGATTTCAAAGTTGAGACTCATTGTTAAATTTCTCAGCAGAGACTAGAGTTTGTTTTGTTCTGTTTTATTTTCTAAAAAATACCTGAATAATTAAAAGTAGGAACTAATTAAATTAAACTATTCAATAAACGATGTAGTTCAAAAATTTCAGACAAAACTCTGTGATGGTAGAATTTATTCTGTGCACTTAAACTTAATAAGAATGGATCAGTATGTGCATTTAAATATACATTATCTCTCCCAGTGAGGGTTTTTACAGGAAGGCCGGGTTTATAATTAGTCCATATATTTAAAAAATGGAAATGATTACAAGCAAGAACCCTTGAAAAAACTGAATAGCTGAGGACAAAAACCTTGCTTTGAAAGAATAATTTATGACACCTACATTGAAAATAGCAGATGACAAAATTAGAAAACTGAAATACTATCAATTAAATTAAAACTTTACAGTAACTGCTTACTATATTTTAGGATCATTTTTGACCTGCACTGTAAAGGCATCGTACAATCGAGAAAATTTTAATAATAGCCTCTAAGAGAAAATATAAAACATCAAACTAGTTTTATAAAGGATATATTACGTGGTTTATTTCATATGCTATAGATTTACAGATATCTTCTATATAAACAAGATTTGCATGGAAAGTAAAATTAGAATATGTGCAAATTTCAGCCAGATAAAATTGTGTCCCTTAAGATAGGATGCATCTATGCCCTCCTGTTGTTAGGGCCTCGCTAGAAAGGGCACCTGTGTCAGACCCCACAGTATACTGAGTGGCTATATGTACCTGCACAACAGCTCTTGCTGGTTTTATTTTTGGTTTGTAAGACCTCAGTTATACATGGAGACAATTTAGGTGTGTGTACCAATGGGTAGGCATACACATATTTTACTCTTGAAGCAGGTAATAATCATTCAACTCAATTCTCAAGAAAACTTTTAGGAATATATTTTAGTCACAGAAACTCTTAAATTATAAATTATAGGAAATAACTTCCTTAAGTAGCAGATCATTTTCCTTATCTTTACCCAATCCTATTTCTGTAGTTTTCAGAAAATAACAGGAACAAAATAATTTTGTTGTAAACAGAAAACATTAACTTCACTCTTGAGCCAAAACGTATTTTTGCTTCCAGCCAAAAAAGGGTTGTTGGGAAAAAAATCAACAGCCAAATCCTTTGTAATTTATCATATATTTTTTTTTAAAAAGTATTTATTTTTAGAGAGAGGGAAAGAGAGGGAGAAAATAGAGGGAGAGAAACACAGATGTGAAAGAGAAGCATGGAGAGGGATCAGTTGCCTCTTCCATGTGCCCTGACCAGGACCAAACCTGCAACCCAGGCATGTGCCTAACCAGGAATCAAACCAGCAACCCTTCACTTTGTGGGATGATGCCACATCAACTGAGCCACATCAGTCAGGGCTACCATATTTTTAAACACTGACATAGAATAAAATAAAGTTGACTCTCTCACTATTAATCCCCAATAGCAGACTACGATAAGAATAGTCAAGAATCCTGCCTGTGTATAGTACAACTAAAGGTTAAGATTGTTACTTGCCAGACTGTGATGGGTAGGCAATTGCAGTCTTTGACATCAGCCATAAGTGCACTTATTTTAATGATGTTAAGATTGTCAGTTATAATTGTATTTTGTTATTTACTGACCTTTCTGGAGAGAAAACAAAAATCTGTTTGTATTGTGTTTTAAAATTCTTGGCTAGAATCCGTAAAGAAAGTACTATGCTTTGGAGCAATGATTATTAATACATAAAATTTGTAGATATTTTATAATACCCTCAATATAGAGCATTCTATCTGTACAGATATTGCCACAATACACAATTTCAGCTATAGAAAATATGACAAACTCTCAGTAGTATGGTGAAAAAAAAGTAATACTACCTAGTCCCCACAAATATAGCAAGATAGTGTCCTCCCCTGGGAAAATAACCATTGTCTCAAGCCTGCTCTAATGTATTGAAGATAAAATGATTATTAACACTATAACAATATGCTAAATTTAAATAATAAAAACTAACAAAAACGCAATACAATTATTCTAAAATTTCTGTGGGATTGAAAACTACATACAATTTACAATTAGATATTATATTTAAAGCACCTATAGAAGAAAAGAACACTAATTCTGGATTTGATTCAGTTGGATTTAAAGTTTAAATATATCAATATGAAAAACAAAATCAATGCCAAAATCATCCTATAGAAAGCATCAGAGACAAGAAAGGAAATGAAAGCATAAGCTTAGGTTGTATGCAATTCTTGGAGGAAAAAAAATGTATATTACCACTAGTCTTATAGGAAATCTGTAGTTTTTATAGGAAATATCTGTATGAGCATCTATACTGAAAGAGTATTTGACTTCTTAGGAAAAAGACATCTGGAGAATATATGAAATTATTTCTCATTTTAAATTTGTTAAAATTTTTGGCTAGAAAAGGTGACAAGTATATCTGATTATTTTACCTAAAAATTTTTCGTATTCCCTGTTAAAAGCAAAAACAAAAACAAACAAACAACAACAACAAAACACATGTGAACTAGTTTGTCGAATATTTACCATGTTGCTCCTTGGCTGTATTCTTTAGGGAGTTCCACAAGATCAAACTCTGCCCTATCTCCATAACTAGAAAGTAGAACTAAGTAGAAAAAGTAAGTTTATCTGGGCAAACTATTTTGCATACATCTTAAGACTTATGTCATGTAATTTTAACTAATATATTCAGAAAAAAACTTAAATTGATGAAAATAACTTTAAAGTCTCAGGAAAAAGATATGTAAAAAATTTTCACTACCCTGGCTGGCATAGCTCAGTGGATTGAGCTTGGGCTGTGAACCAAAGCATCGCAGGTTCGATTCCCAGTCAGGGCACATGCCTGGGTTGCAGGCCATTGCCCCCGGCAAGCGCACATTGATGTTTCTTTCTCTCTCTCTCTTTCTCCCTCCCTTCCCTCTCTAAAAATAAATAAATAAAATCTTTAAAGAAAAAGAATGTTCACTAAAATAGTATTTTTACAAATATAGACATAAGGAAACTCCAGTTGAATTCTGCAAACTATATTAGCTAAAGTTTAAATGACAAAAAATGTAAACCCATAATAGAATTAATAAAATGTCTGTGACATATTTTTCAAGTAAAATACTTAATTGCAATAAAAGCTAACAAATTAGAACATGCATAACTAGATTTTTCTTTCTTCTTTTTGTGAATCTTACAATATTTGAAAAAGAAAAACAAATGTACAATTTTACTAAATCTAGGAAAACCTACAGTATATATTTCAACTTCAAGGACTTCGGAATTTCAAATGAGCCCTGCTTATTCTAGGAGTTCAACAACCTAAGTTTCCACCAAAAGACAGCAGAAGGGAAAGAACAGCAGCAGTAAGTGTAAAACTATTTGGGAACTAAACTTAAGAACTTACTAATCATCATAAATCAAAATCACAAGACTTATGTATATTTAAAGTCAGTTTTTCTCCATTACAAATGGGTATGTCAGTAATTCTCAGATTTCAACACTAATTTCCTGTGGAACATCTATTCAAACATCCAGGCCTATCTCCATGATATTAAGGAGGGACAAGTAAGGAAAGGCTAGGTAGCCTTTTTCTGAGAACTGTACCATTTTAGGGTTCATTGATGTCCCACTGTGAATAAAATGCATGATTACTTAACTGGCCTACATATTCGCACCATTGCTGCTTGCCTCTAAAAGAGTATCTGCTCACTCCATTACCTTGATCATACTGGACTACCCTGTTTAATGTCTCTATCACATCACATATAAGTTGAGGTTTTGGTCTAGAAAATTTTTCTTTATTTAAATTATTATTATAACATGGCCAGAACCCCATACATATTTAATCATGCATTAGAGTCCTCCCAAGAATCAAAAGCAATAGGATGTGCGCGCACGAACGCCCTCCTCCCTCCCACCTCCGCTCCCCCCCCCCCCACACACACACAGCAGAGGGAGGGAGGGGGAGAGAGAGAGAGAGAGGAGGGGGGAGAAATTTTAAGGAATTGGCTCACTCAATTGTGGAAGCTTAGCAAGGTGGGCCAGAAACATGAAAACAACAGGAAGAGTTGCAATTTGAGTCCAAAACTGTCCTGCTGACAGAGTTTTCTCTGCTTCCTTGGAGGTCAGTCTTTTCCTAGGCCCTTCAACTATTTGAATGCGGTTGACTCACATTACGGAGGATAACCTGCATTACTAAAAATTTACTGATTTAAGTGTTAATCTCATCTAAAAAACTGCCTTCACAGAAACTTCTAGAATAATATTTAACCAAATATCTAAGTACCATGACCTAGCTTCACTGACATATAAAATTAACCATCACAAGCAAATATACATTTCTATTACTGCAGAATAAAATTTGAAGTAGGCAGGTATTCATGTCATAATAAATATTTGACTTAGATTTTTAACATATTTATATACTGAATTATTTATCACAACTCTACAATTATACACATTACCATTTTTGCACTACTATCACAATGATTTCCATACTTCTTACAACCTATGAACTTCAAGTTATATGCTTTAAATATTTTTATAAAGGTTTAGAAATGGCATATTGTATCAAAATAAGTAGGGTATGAATAAGTACTAATGATTTTAAAAATAAAAAGTATATAATATTCCTCCAGCCATCTACCCTAAAATTAATGATCCTGAAATAAAAACTGCTTCGGTTCCAAAACAGAACCTTAAATCGCTGGAATTAAAATAAACTCAAATAAGTACTTTATTATATGTTCTTTATTTCCCAGATACACGATGCATATGAAGCATATAGTTGATGCCTATATGCTTCAAGGGCACCTCTGGCATAGCACTTACCACATGGAGTTTTTCCTTAGATATTTATGTGTCTATGTTCTTGAAATATTTTGAACTCTGTGGTCTCTAAATCCCCACAACACTGGACAAAGCCATTTACACATAGCAAACTTCTCAATATGTGCTTGACACATGAATAAAATGAAGAAGATTGCAATTATACAGGGTGTGGCAGAAGTAAGACCTGCTTGAGTGTGGTTGGCAGGATAACAATATAGGTGAAATAATTTATATTTGAATTATAATAGTTTGTATTTGAACATTTCACCTAAAGTGCCATGTAGGGTGCCTAAATGTAATATTGTTGTGTTACAGAATTACATGCTCATGATTTTATAATAAAAGATTTAGTACCCTGGCTGGCATAGCTCAGTGGATTGAGTGCGGGCTGCAAACCCAAGTGTCGCAGGTTCGATTCCCAGTCAGGGCACATGGCTGGGTTGCAGGCCATGGCCCCCAGCAACCGCACATTGATGTTTTTTTCTCTCTCTCCCTCCCTTCCCTCTCTAAAAATAAATAAATAAAATCTAAAAAGAATATTTAAAAATTTTTAAAAAGATTTAGTAATAAAAACAAAGGGCATTATTTGTGCCAGATCATATATTTACCTGCCACTATCCAGGCTCCATTGAGAGGTAAAAATAAAGATTGTTAATATAGGAAACCAAGAAATGATTCAACCCCTGGAATTTTAGACTTAGTGTTGTTTCTGCCACAAAATCTACAGTAAAAGGAATTTTACTGCATAACTAAAACAGAAGACAAAAACAATTGCTAAAAATTGTAGTGCCTGGCACGCTAGGCCTGTCCCACACAAGCAATTCCTAAAATGAATTTGTGAACCACTGAGTCTCCTTGGGGCAATTCAAAACTTATTAGTATTAAAAACTAACTCCCAAATTTTGCAGATAAGGTTTTGGAGGTAGAAACTATTTCACTGAATTGACCAAGATCACAGATTTACTTCAGTGGCTAACCCAAGACTAGAATTTGGGTCATCTTAACCACCCTATTATCACTACGCATATCATAGATACTAATAGTTTTTTCATTTTGCTTCCCTGTGTTCATTTGAAGAATATAATGAAGAAAATAAGTTAAAGGTGCATATATTTCACTCTCATGCTAAAAAGGAAAGACACAACCAGTTTTAGTCAGAATTTTTGGCACAGCTCAAATATACCAACTGTGTTGAAAGAAAAATCCTTCAGGCTATTCTAACTGCACAGCCCATGAATGATTTCATCACTGCCCTTTATGGTATTGCCTCATACTGAAAAATAGGCTCATTTATTCTAGGTACTGAAATTATTTGCAAAAAAGCATAAAAATAGTACAATGGCAGAAATCTTCATTTTTCATTTCAAAGCAATGGAAACTTGTAGTAGAGAGGCTTCTTTAAGTAGGGAACTCCTGTATACATACTATGATCTTAACACAATTAAACTCTGCATACACTTTCTTTTATGGTTTCTGATTCTTATGTTCTTACTCCTTCTCTCTTGAAAGCAAATGACACATTTCTTGAAAATTTAGCTGAAGATTCATATAATTTTTGAATTCACAAGATACTCATATAGTGTTCCCAGCCCAAAACTGATGATCAACAAGTTATTTTAGAAAAAAATTTAATGAATAAATGAATAAATACTAAATTATACTTTTCTCCATCACACAGTGCTTCTTCAAGTCAGATAAATATACAACCTTATTTGTGTATACAGATGAAGCCTGCATTTTCTGGATGCATGTGAAAGTAATATGCTTTTTCACTTTATATATTTATTCTTTCATTCTGTGTATATATACTATGCAAGACACTGAGCTAAATGGCTCAGATATAATCCCTACCTTCTGTTCCTCATAATCTAGCAGATAGACATAACTAATGCAGTGGGAAATGTGACAAGTGTTATAAAAGAAACATAGTTGACGTATTATAGAGAATTCTTTCACGAGGAGAAGACCGTTATTTCCATAAGGGTAACATAAGCACTCATAGAGCTCAAGTCATTTGAACTTGGCTTTAAAGAAAACTCAAATGTTGAGGTGGTAGAGGAAAGTAAACAGAGGGAATATGATCAAAACACTGATGGTAAGAAAAAAAGCCATGGAACATATACAGACTACAGTAAGAGGTGCATGCCAGATAGATTCAGGGAATGTGGGAAATAAGACTAGAAGGACAGGTTAGAGACAGAAAAATGTACTAATACCTAGTATATAATGCAAAAGAAAATTACTGAATGATTTGAGGCACAAATCTAGCCTAACATACCTGTGATTTAAAAAGAACAACGTGTGTATGTGTGTCTAATTTAGATAACAGTGAGGAGACACAGGAAATTGGGTGATTAGGGGGTTATCATAACAAGCCAAGGCAGAGGTAGTGAAAATGGAAATCATATTCCTTATAAATGTACAATACTTTACATATTGCTATAATTTACATATTATATGTTATTCCACACACACGGCATAACTGTTAGCAGTACATGATATTGACTCCAGAAGCAACACAAGGTTTGAATGCTTTGCCTTAGAGCCATATCTCACAAATACCTTTTCTTTTTCATTCAAGTGAGGTGACTTTGAGATCATCTACTTTCTCACAAATTGCATACTCTACACTGCCTAATGTATTCAGTCAACACGACACCAATATTGTAGGTTTGAATTTAGTGCAAAGAAGAGATCTTCTAATCATCAAATTCTATTCTCTTATTTATTAAGACTTATTTTAAAATAGATTTCAAACTGATATATAAGACCATTAAAAATTTTTCAGTATAGAACTGGATCTTACTGCCAAATTTCTCTTCAGAGTGCATTTGCCCATTCTTACATAGCCACAGATCCTAAAGGTATTATGTTAGAAAATATGGTTCCCAATGCACACTCTGTAACATGTAAGTGTGTAATGTGAGTTTATTTTGGATTATTTATAATTTTTCCCTACTCATTTCCAAAAATTCTAGAAGGATGATTTTTTTCTAGGACAGCTGCCAAAAATGTTCATTTTATTGCTTCCACTGAGAAACACCTTTAGCACTTTAAAAAGAAAACTTTTCATTCATTGCCATATAATTTAGGAACTTGGAAAAATGGGAGAAAGTTCTACATTTCTGATGTATCATCCACCAACTGATAGAAATCATTTCCTCTAAATAAGTAAGATAAGTGGCCTATACAAAGGATACAATCTTACAAAACTGCTCATTTAGATTTTTTTAAATGTATGAGGTGACAGCAATTTGTCTTTTGTCAAAAAGAAAAATATGGCCCTGGCTAGCATAGCTCAGTGGATTGAGCTCAGGCTGCGAACCAAAGCATCGCAGGTTTGATTCCCAGTCAGGGCACATGCCTAGGTTGCGGGCCAGGTCCCCAGTGGAAGCCATGGTGAGATGCAACCACACATTGATGTTTCTCTCTCTCTTTCTCCCTCCCTTCCCCTCTCTGAAAATAAATAAATAAATTCTTAAAAAAAAGAAAAATCTGTGTGATTTAATCAAGATGTCAGGCACCTATCTATGATCATATAATTTACTATTACATTTTGGTATCAAACAGCGACCTAAAGTTTATTAAGTTTCCCAAGCACAACAAAATTCACTTAAGTTCACTCTCAGTTACTTGAGGACACATTTAGAGACCCTTGTCCTTCCCTCTCTTGCCTTATGTCACCTGTCATTACTGCTTACTTTCGAGCCCTAGTCACAAGGGTTTCTTTCAGTTCCTCAAGTTCCTCTCCATTTCAGGGTGCTCTGAAATTCTTCCGTCCTGTCTCACTGGAACACCCCTCCTGTACTGTTGGCCTTGCTGCTGCCTCCTCTTTCTCCCAATTTCTCCTCCCTCAGGACAGCACTCCAGGTCCTATATCAGATCTTGTTCCCAGATTTTATGCTCTTCCAACATCTTTTACTTTTGTACTTTTCCTGTCTACATGCTTCCAAGTTGCAATCAGACAATTTCATGGAGCATTGTTTGAGGACTACAAGAGTAATAGAAAATAAGTTATTTGATGGATATAAGAATACTGGAATACAAATTTCACAAGGGCAGGCAAATGTCTCTGTTGTTCCCCTTGAACTTAGTAGATAAGAAGCATTTTACCTATAAAACTCCATGAATGCTTGTTGAATAAATGAATTAAAATATTACTCCAAATTATATATTAAAAAATCAGAGGCATTCTTTTTTCTTTCACACAATTTCAGTGCCCTTCAAAGACATGAGCTCTATTAGATTTTCTAGATGTTCTGCTGAGTATAATTGAGAAATAGCTTTACTTTAAATTGTTTTAATTAATAGGTATTTAAAGTAGGACCATAAAAAAGGAGAACTAATTTTAATTCCTTAGTCATGAAGTAGTAAAATAGATATGGCTAGAAGCACAGTAGAATCTCAATCATTTAGGAAAAAACTATATTAAACTACATTTAAAAGTCAACATTTTAGAAAGGATTGATATTTTAATACTATATACTGTTTAGGTAACACACAAAAATTATGAGTAATTGAAAAGTAATTCAGAAATAGTGTAGAGATGAATATTTGATGTGAATGTTCCCCATGCCATAGGAAATTACATCATTGAAATGACATAAAATTCACTAGTATTTTTTCAGAAACAAATATGATAGATTTTTAGCTATGTTTCTGCTTCAGTTTATTAAATAAAACCTATTTCTTTTGAGGATCAATAGTTAGGGCCTTAAAATTTGAAAAAAAATATATCAATAACGCCAAATCTACCATTGTGACTAATGTTCACTTCCACTTGCCTAAATTATCTTCTTTACATTCTTCTCTATACCAAATAATGAATAATAAAATTAAGAAGTCAGGTGATGGACTTCCGTCCAAGATGGAGGTGTAGGTAGACAGATTGTGCCTCCTCACACAACCAAATTAAGGCCAACAGCAATTTAAAAACAAAAAATAACCAGTACTAGCCCCAGCTGGCATAGCTCAGTGGATTGAGCGTGGGCTGCGAACCAATGTGTCGCAGGTTCGATTCCCAGCCAGGGTACATGCCTTGGTTGCAGGCCACAACCCCCAGCAACCGCCCATTGATGTCTCTCTGTCTGTCTGTCTGTCTGTCTCTCTATCTCCCTCCCTTCCCTCTCTAAAAGTAAATAATAAAAATAAAATTTAAAAAAAATAACCAGTACTGACAGAAAATTGAACTCTATGGAAGTCCGACAACCAAGGAATTGAAGGTGAAATATTTATCCAGACAGGTAGGAGGGGCGGAGTCGGGGAGCAGGGATGGAGAGGGGTTGAGACAAAGCAGTGGCTGGCGAACCAGGAAGTCCCATATTTGCAGGCAGACAAACCAGGCAAAACTGGGGAGCAGGACAGACCACACAACACAGGGTGCCAGTTTAGGGAAATAAAGCCCTAATCACTGATTGAAAACACCTGTGGGGGTTGAGGTGCCTGGAGGAACTCCAAGCCTCATAAGAGAGTTCATTGGAGAGACCAATGGGGTCCTAGAACGTGCACAAGCCCACCCACATAGGAATTAGCACCAGAAGGGCCCAATATGCTTAGGAGAAGCAAGGGAAGTTACTGAAATCTGGCAGAGGGCAGAGCAAGAGCCATTGTTCCCTCTCAGGCCCCTCACCCACATACAATATCACAACCCAGCAACTAGGTTGCCCCACCTTAGTGAACACCTAAGACTCCGCCTCTCACTACATAACAGGTGCAGCAAGACAAAAAAAAAATGACCCAAACAACAGAACAGATCAAAGCTCCACAAAAAATACAACTAAGTGACAAAGAGGTAGCCAAACTATCAGATGCACAGTTCAAAACACTGGCAATCAGGATGCTCACAGAATTGGTTGAATTTGGTCACAAATTAGATGAAAAAATGAAGGCTATGAAAAGTGAAATGAACAAAAATATACAGGGAACCAATAGTGATGGGAAGGAAACTGGGACTCAAATCACTAGAGTGGACCAGAAGGAAGAAAGAAACATCCAATCAGAAAAGAATGAAAAAACAAGAATTCAAAAAAATGAGGAGAGGCATAGGAACCTCCAGGACATCCTTAAACATTCCAAGTCCAAATTATAGAGGTACCAGAAGGAGAAGACAAAGCGCAACAAGTGGAAAAGTTATTTGAACAAATAATAAAGGAGAATTTCCCAAATCTGGCAAAGGAAATAGACTTCTGGGAAGTCCAGGAAGCTCAGAGAGTCCCAAACAAGTTGGACCCAAGGAGGAATACACCAAGGCACATCATAATTACATTACCCAAGATAAAAATGAAAGATAGAATCCTAGAAGCAGCAAGAGATAAGGAGACAGTAACCTACAAAGGAGTTCCCATCAGACTGTCAGTTAATTTCTAAAAAGAGACCTTGAAGGCAAGAAGGGGCTGGAAAGAAGTATTCCACTTCATGAGAGGCATGGACCCAGATCCCAGATTGCTCTATCCAGCAAAGCTTTCATTTAGAATCAATGGACAGATAAAGTGCTTCTCAGAGGAGGTCAAGTTAAAGGAGATCATCATCACCAAACCCTTATTATATGAAATGTTAAAGGGATTTATTAAGAAAAAAAGATAAAAACATGTACAGTAAAATGACAGCAAACTCACAATTATTAACAACTGTACCTAAAACAAAAACAAAAACAAACTAAGCAAACAACTAGAACAGGAACAGAACCACAGAAATATAGATCACATGGAGGGTTATCAACAGGGGAGTGGCAGGAGGAAAGAGAGGGAAAAAGGTACAGAGAATAAGTAGCATAGATGGTAGGTAGAAAATAGACGGGGGAGGGTAAGAATAGTATGGGAAATGTGGAAGCCAAAGAACTTATAAGTATGACACAGGGACATCAACTAAAGGGGGAAAATGTGGGTGGGAGGGAGTGTGCAGGGTGAAGGGGAGTGAAGGGGGGAATGGGACAACTGTAATAGCATAATCAGTAAAATACATTTTAAAAAAAGAAGTCAGGTGACCATCAAGTTTAAAAAAGGTATAAATGTAATTATTTTACCATTGTTTTAATGCATGCAAAAGCATTTTTTACACTCAAATATAATTAATACTACAGGAGCAAACAATATGCAAATTATCAATTATATTACTCATAAAAGGTCATACTATTTATACACTTGTGTACCACTGTGATATCGTACTGTTTGTCTTAAACACTATGAGGTATTTTTGAGAAATCTAATTATGTTTTGGCTTTGGCCAAAGTGTTCATCCTGTGGTTTAGTAAAAACATATTTGCAATCATATTCAGTTCTGCATTACTGTCTTTGGGCCATAATCATTTTGATTTCATTAAGCAAGAAACAGTCAGTGGTCTTAATTTTTGTAAGGGTGGTATAATATTCCTTTCCAAATAAAAAAGGACACTATACATAGCTTGAATATTTTCTTTTTTGTATAAGAGGATGAATTAAAATTTGAAAATAAATGAAAAAATAATTGTAACATATCAATTCTGGATACTATAGTAATTCACAAAAGTAATTATCTCTAACGATGTGTCCAATGGACAAATTTAGGTGGTCTTTCTATCTTCCAATACAGGAGGAATATCCTACATGAAAACTGTAACACATACTATATTTTATAGCATATAATGTGCATTTTTTTGCCCAAATTTTTTTAATTTTATTTTAATCATTGTTCAAGTACAGTTTTCTCCCTTTTACTCCCAATCCAGGCCACCCTATCAACCCTCACCACTTACCTCCCATTACCACCCTCCCCCTAGTTTTTGTCAATGTGTCCTTTAAATTTGTTCCCGTAAACCATTCCGATTGTCCCCTGAAATTCCCTCTTCTCTCCCCTCTGGTCACTGTCAGACTGTCCTCTATTTCTGTGTCTTTGGTTATATTTTGCTTGTTTCTTTGTTTTGTTGTTTAGGTTCCTGTTAAAGGTGAGATCATATGGTATTTGTTTTTCACTGCCTGGCTTGTTTCGCTTAACATAATGCTTTACATCTCCATCCCTGCTGTTGCAAAAGGTAGGAGCTCATGCTTTCTTTCTGCTGCATAGAATTCCATTGTGTAAATGTACCATAGTTTTTTGATCCATTCATTTACTGATGGGCATCTAGGTTGCTTCCAGCACCTAGCTATTGTAAATTGTGCTGCTATGAACATTGGGGTGCATAGGTTCTTTTGGATTGGTGTTTTAGTGTTCTTATGATATAGTTCCGGCAGTGGAATTGCTGGGTCAAAAGGCAGATCCATTTTTAGTTTTCTGAGGAAGTTCCATACTGCTTTCCATAGTGGTTATACCAGTCTGCACTCCCACCAACAGTACACTAGGGACCCCTTTTCTCCACAACCTCTCCAACACTTGTTGTTTGTTGTTTTGTTTATGATGGCCACTCTGACTGGTGTGAAGTGGTATCTCATTGTGGTTTTAATTTGCATCTCTCTGATAGCTAGCAATATGGGACATCGTTTCATGTGTCTTTGGATTTTCTGTATGTCCTCCTTGGAGAAGTGTCTGTTCAAGTCCTTTGCCCATTTTTTAATTGGATTCCTTGTCTTAGAGTGTACTCGTGTAAGTTCTTTATATATTTTGGAGATTAAACCCTTGTCTGGGGTGTCATTGGCAAATATGTTTTCCCATAGAGTTGGTTCTCTTTTAATTTTGATACTGTTATCTTCAGCTCTGCAGAAGCTTTTAATTTTGATGAAGTCCCATTTGTTCATTCTTTCCTTTATGTCCCTTGCTCTAGGGGACAAGTCAGTGAAAAACTTTCTGCATGAAATATCTGAGATTTTCCTTGACCTATGTTCTCCTCTAGGACTTTAATGGTGTCATGTTTTATACTTAAGTCTTTTATCCATCTTGAATTTATTTTTGTATATGGTGTAAGTTGTTGTTCGAGTTTCATTTTTTTGCACGTGGCTGTCCAGTTCTCCCAACACCATTTGTTGAAGAGGCTATTTTTACTCCATTTTATGTTGCTGCCTCCTTTATCAAATATTAATTGACTGTAGAGACTTGGGCTTATTTCTGGGCTCTCTGTTCTGTTCCATAGGTCCATGTGCCTGTTTTTATGCCAGTAACAGGCTGGCTTGATTACAGTGGCCTTGTAGTATAGTTTAGTGTTAGGTATTGTGATCCCTCCTACTTTACTCTTCTTTCTCAAAATTGCAGCAGCTATTCGGGGTCGTTTATGGTTCCATATAAATTTTTGAAGTGTTTGTTCTAAGTCTGTGAAATATGCCATTGGTACTTTAATAGGAATTGCATTGAATCTGTAAGTTGCTTTGTATAGTGTGGACATTTTGATGATATTAATTCTTCCAATCCATGAACACGGTATATGTTTCCATTTGTTTGTGCCTTCTTTGATTTCTTTCCTGAGTGTTATGTACTTTTCTAAATACAGGTCTTTTACCTCTTTGGTTAGGTTTATTCCTAGGTATTTTATTTTTCATTTTGCTATATCAAATGGGGTTTTTTCCTTGATTTCTGCTTCTGTTGTTTAATTGTTGGTGTACAGAAATGCCTTTGATTTCTGGATATTGACTTTGTATCCCGCTGTTTTGCCAAATTCATTTATTAGGTGAAGCAATTTTTTGGTAGAGTCTATAGGATTTTCTATGCACACTATCATGTCATCTGCAAACAGTGACAATTTTGTTTCCTCCTTTCCGATTTGGATGCCTTTTATTGCTTTTTCTTGTCTGATCGCTGTGGCTATACCTTGCAGTACTATATTGAATAGAAGTGGTGAAAGTGGACATCCTTGTCTTGTTCCTGATCTTAGTGGAAAAGATTTTAATTTTTGCCCATTGAGTATGATGTTGGCTGTAGGACTCTCATATATGGCCTTTATTATGTTGAGGAATGCTCCCTCTATTCCCACTTTACTAAGTGTTTTTATCATAAATGGGTGCTGTACCTTATCAAATGCTTTTTCTGCATCTATTGATATGATCATGTGGTTTTTGTCTTTGCTTTTGTTTATGTGGTGTATTACATTTACTGATTTGTGAATATTGTACCATCCTTGCATCCCTGGAATGAATCCCACTTGGTCATGGTGTATGATCTTCTTAATGTACTGTTGGATGCGGTTTGCCAGTATTTTGTTGAGGATTTTAGCGTCAATGTTCATCAGCGATATTGGCCTGTAGTTTTCTTTCTTTGTTGTGTCTTTATCTGGTTTTGGAATTAAGATGATGTTGGCCTCATAAAAAGAGTTTTGGAGTCTTCCATCTTTTTGGATTTTTTGAAATAGTCTGTGAAGGATAGGTGTTAGTTCTTCCTTAAATGCTTTGTAGAATTCTCCAGTGAAACCATCTGGTCCAGGGCTTTTGTGTGTTGGGAGTTTTTTGATTACTGCTTCAATTTCTTTTGCTGTTATAGGTTTGTTCAGGCTTTCTGCTTCCATTTTATTGAGTTTTGGAAGATTATATTTTTCTAGAAATTTGTCCATTTCATCTAGGTTTTCAAATTTCTTGGCATACAGCTCTTTGTAGTAATTTCTTACAATCCTTTGTATTTTTGTGGTATCTGTTGTAATCTCTCCTCTTTTATTTCTGATTGTGTTTATTTGGGTCTTCTCTCTTTTTTTCTTGATGAATCTGCTTAAAGGCTTGTCGATTTTGTTTATCTTTTCAAAGAACCAACTCTTGGATTCATTGATCTTTAGAATTGTGCTTTTAGTCTCTATGTCATTTAATTCTGCTCTGATCTTGGTTATTTCCTTCCTTCTGCTCGCTCTGGGCTGTCTTTGTTGTTGTTCCTCGAGTTCTTGTAGGTGTAGGGTTAGGTTGTTTGTTTGGAATGTTTCTAACTTTTTTAGGTGGGCCTGTATCACTATGAACTTCCCTCTCAGGACTGCCTTGGCTGTGCCCCATAAGTTTTGGGTTGTTGTGAGTTCATTTTCATTTGTTTCCAAAAACCGTTTGATTTCTTCCCTAATATCATTCTTGACCCATTCATTGTTTAATAGCATGCTGTTTAATCTCCACGAATTTGAGTGTTTTGGGTTTTTTTTCCTTGGGGTTGGTTTCTAGTTTCAGTCCCTTGTGATCTGAGAAATTGCTTGGTATGATTTCAATTTTTTTTAAATTGTTGAGGCTTTTTTTGTGTCCTATCATGTGGTCAGTCTTTGAAAATGTTCCATGTACATTTGAAAAAAATGTGTATTTAGCTTCTTTGGGATGGAGGGTTCTGTAAATATCAGTAAAGTCCATTTCGTCTAGGGTATTGTTCAATGCCACAATATCTTTGTTGATGTTTTGTTTGGAAGATCTGTCCATTTTTGATAGTGGGGTGTTAAAATCCCCCACAATAATTGTGTTGCTGTCCATATCTTTCTTGAAGTCCTCTAAGATTTTCTTTATGTATTTGGGTGCTCCTATGTTGGGTGCATATATATTTACAATATTTATGTCTTCTTGGTGAATTCTTCCCTTGAGTATTATGAAATGACCTTCTGGGTCTCTCTTTATGGTCCTTCTTTGGAAGTCTATTTTGTCAGATATGAGTATTGCTACCCCGTTTTTTTTTTCCTGTCCATTAGCTTGGAAAAATTGTTTCCAGCCCTTCACTTTCAAGCTGTGCAGATCTTTTATCCTGAGGTGGGTCTCTTGTAGACAGCATATGTGTGGGTCATGTTTTCTTATCCAATCAGCTATTCTGTGTCTTTTGATTGGAGCGTTTAATCCATTTACGTTTAAGGTTATTATTGATAGGTACTTATTCATTGCCTTTTATGTACGTGTGATCCTCTCTCACTCTCTCTTTTCTTTCCTTAAAGCAGTCCCTTTAGCATCTCTTGCAGAGCTGGTTTAGTGGAGGTGTATTCTTTTAGACTTCTTTTGTCTGAGAAGCTTCTTATTTGGCCTTCTATCTTAATTTAGAGCCTTGCTGGGTAAAGTAGTCGTGGTTGCAGGCCTCTGGTTCTTATTACTTGGATTATTTCTTGCCATTCTCTTCTGGCTTGGATTGTTTCCATTGAGAAGTCAGCTGTTAGCCTTATTGGGGCCCCCTTGTATGTTACTTCTTGTTTCTCCCTTGCTGCCTTGAAGATTCTCTCTTTGTCTTGAAATTTTGCCATTTTAATTATGATGTGTCTTGAGGTGGGCCTCTTTGGGTTCCTCTTGATTGGGGCTCTCTGTGTTTCCTGGATTAGTGTGACTTTTTGTCTCATCAAATTAGGGAAGTTTTCCATCATCACTTGTTGAACTAGGTTTTCTATCCCTTGTTCTTCTTCTTCTCCTTCTGGTATCCCTATTATATGGATATTATTACGTTTCATATTGTCTTGCATTTCTCTTAATCCCTCTTCATTCTTTCTGAGCTTCTTTTCCTTTTCTTGCTCTTTCTGGGTGTTGTTTTCTACTTTGTTCTCTAGCTTGCTAATCCGATCTCCTGCTTCATCAATCCTGTTTTTCATTCCTTCTACTGTGTTCCTCAGTTCAGAAATTGTATTCTTCATTTCCTCTTGGCCCTTGTTGAGAGTTTCTATTTCCTTTTTCATGTTTATATAGTTTGCAGTGAGATTGTTGTAGTTTCCCTCTAACTTCTGATAGCTCATTGTGAGTTCATTGAACTTCCTGATAATCATTGTTTTGAACTCACTATCTGATAGTTGAGTTGCATCTATTTCATTTAGCATTTTCCCTGAGGCTTCCTCATTTCCCTTCAATTGGGGATTGTTTCTTTGTTTTCTCATTGTTCATGGGTTTCTTCTTGTTAGCCTCTGTTTCTTATATTGATCTGTTCTGGTTCCCTGTAATTATGGTGTGAACTTCTGTGATAGAATACTTGTAACTTTCAGTGGTGCAGTCTCCTTCGTGTATCCTGGTGTTCACAACTTCCCCCTACTCTTGCCCAAATTTTTGAGGGAAAATAAAGGTGCACATTATACATGGGTATAATGATTACATGCCATTCATATAATAACCTGTATAATGCACAAAAAGTAGGTGCGCATTATACAAGCAAAATTTGATAATTGAAATAAATGGCATATCGTAGTAAAAAGGCATTGTAATACTATGATATCTACAATAGTAACTAACTATAAAGATGTTTAAAACATTTATTAATAGTTCATTTTAGGGCTAGAATATACAAGTTTTTAAAATATATATTAAAAATACTACATACAGACACACATTTTAGGGCTAGAATATACAAGTTTTTAAATATATATTAAAAACACTATATACAGACACACACATATATATATATATATGAGGGGCAACCCCAAAAAACCAGAATTATCTTCTGGAGGGTAGGCCCCTTACAGTACAGGGTTCCTCAGCTAGGTGAGTGTCCTAGGAACCCATCTGTATCAGTGTACCAGCTGGCACTGTTGTGAGAGGCCACATTCAGTTTCAGTAAATTTTTTTGAAGACTGTTTGAGTATGTTTGCCCATTTCATGATGGGCAGTTTATGATAGCAGCTGCCTGTACTACACTGAGTGTTCGGAAGTTTTTGACCAAAAATGGCATGACCCCTGAGCCACACCATCCCTGTTTACCTGAGCTCACCCCCAATGACTATTTTGTTTGTTGTTCTCAAAGGGAAATGTTTTGCTGATGTGGAAGAAGTGAAACAAAAAAAAACTGCAGAATCACTGAAAGGTATCAAAATAAACTAGTTCAAAAAGTATTTGAGCAGTGGAGAAAATGTCTCCATTAGGTACACTGCATCAAGTGGATAGTACATGAAGGTGACTGAAGTAAACATATAATAATACATATATTATTTTTATAAAAAATTGTTTTTTTGAGTTCCCCCTTATATATACAGGATATGGCAAAAGTAGCTTTATAGTTGTGAGTACATGAAACAGGGTTTATTCTTGTATTATTTATAGTTATTATGTTCCATACAAACAACTGTAAACCTACTTTTGGTGCACACTGTATGTATATGCATGTGTGTACATATATATTACATGGAGCCCATGAAAATGAACCTTCTGTGGGAAGTATAATTGAATAAGAGCCCCAGCTGCTGTGTTGTAGAATCCACCTCTGCATTTCTCCCGAGATGCTACCCACGAGTTATTCTCAGCTAATGACTAAGCAGGGCAAGATTACACAGGCATGCTCCTTCCTGAAAGATGCAGGACTCCTCTGATAGGCAACTTTGGTACAAAGAATCCCTAATCATTGTTCCCACCGAAATTTTCTAGGTACTGCCGCATCTGAGTGTCTTCCTATTCAACCTTCCTTCCTTCTCCCCTTCCTTCCCTCTCTTTCTCAGGGATCAGTCCTGCATCACTAATGATTCTTCCTGCTTCCTTCAGATTCTTTCTCTTCTTTACTCACAGGTATTTCTCTAGTAAATCTTCTGCATAACTAATTCTGACATGGCATTGGCTTTTCAGAGGACAAGACAGACTTTCTCACATACCTGATATACTCATAAGTAAATAGATATAAAGATAGTTAGATAAACAGATAAATCCTTATGTGTATATGTATGGCTTTGCCATCTACTCATGAATGAGTAGTGACAACTCACAATCTATGCATAAGTACTTCCATGTGTATGTTTTTCTCACTCATTTCAGTTACATGTACTATTCTCATCTTTATGCTTTTAATCATGCAGAACACTTCATTAAAGTTTGGATTATCAACCTGGAGAGACAAAGTTTAATTTACTCTTAGTAAATTTGCCAATCAAAGTATAATTTTAAAGCAATGTTAATATTAGCAATAGTATTTCAGATGTGCAATAGAGAACATGTATGTAGCATAATGATTTTCATTCCTACCAAAATATTTGTTTTTTGGCTATTTGTGTTTCTTAGCCAAGAATACAAAAGCAGCTGTCTACTGTTGTAAATTCCAAGAGAGAAGACTATATTTGCCTTTTGTACTGCTGTGTCCTTAAGATGTATTAGTTATGAATGGATAATAAATTGGATAATGAATTTAAATATAATGAATGAATGAATGAACAAATGAATGAATGAATATGTAGCAATTCATCATGGCTAGAACAACACATTTACAGAACAATATGTTTCACAACTGAAAATGCAGGATACAAGATGTCCATCTGGCTTGGCCTCAGTGCTTCATCTCTGATTATAATAAAGTCCAAACACTTACAAATCATCTTCCAGACCTTTCCAAAACCTAATTTTCAATGCTCACTTTAAAATAAATACTTAAGCTACTCTTACATTCAGTCCAAATAGGATTACTTGGTGCATATATTCTTTCGTACTCTATTTTCCATGAATTAACTGTCAGTTGTTCTCAACCGCAAATGTGCCAAATTGTCAGTAAGAGTGGTGATTTCAACCTGAGATCAGAGCTGATATCCTGTATGACGTGTGAATTCATGTATTTACTGAAATGAATTTTCTCTCTTCAACCAATTGCAGGATGTGTCTCTACTTTTATTATGCATATATCAAATATTTATTTTAACTTATTATTTCTACCCTGAGTACATTTATAAAAAATTGGAAAGTAACTACACCTTATTGTAACTCCATTGTGTGTGTTTTCTGCATGTCTCAAATGATTTCAATATCTAAAAATACTGTAAATGCCTAGTGCTCAAATAATTTCTCATTCAATTTATCATTCAAAATATTGTCCTGCCATCAACCTCTAAATGAATCCCTCCAGAGTAAATCTAGACAAATTCTGATGATATGTTGAGTACCATTAACACTTAGAAGAGCCACCCTTCATTGACCCGGAATTCATCAGGCGTCTCAAACACTTACCCTCCAATTACCTATGGGTGCAGTGATCTGGACCATTATTCATTCTTTCTTTGTCAGCTCCAAGGTCAGTCAGTCCCCCCAGTTCAAGTCCATCTCTCTAATTCCTATAACCAGAACACTCAATGTCATAATGCCTTGAACTGAACCTACATGAATTATGGTATCTGACAATTAAAAAAGTAAATTGACTATATGAGTGTTGAATGCAATATATTTCTTAGATGTTTATGTGTAGATTGAACAGAATCAATTATCTCATTGAATGAGCACACATAAATATAAATATTAATATATACACACATAATTGCATTTTTTTTCACTTTTAATTTCAAAGAAAGATTTTCCACACACAAACCTGATTGACAGATCAAAGTATAGAAAAAATTACAGGAGGTCTTAGAAAAGTACCACTTAAGAAATTATTAAATAATGATAATGACTTAGAGCAGAAAAATCCAGTAAGCAAAAATGGTCTCATTAAGCTAAAACTCTGCCATTAAAGCCTACCTGTGAACAGCCACAGTTGAGAATAAAACACAAACATGAAGCTGAAAAGACAGAGAACCGAGAACCACCAAAGAAGAGAAAAACAACTCAAGGAGCACCAAAAAATCAATGAAGTAAAACTGGTCTGTCCTGACAATGAATGAGGTGAAAATGGACCATTTTTGCCTTCATTGATTTTCACTGCTCATTGAGTTGTGTTCTGTTCTAGGGAGTTTGTATCATTTTCTTTCTATTTCTGTTTCAACTCCTAAGCAAGCCTTTTGGCAGTACAAAAGGTATTATGAGGACATGCTTAATAACTTTTTACTTTCTATTGCTGGAAATCTATCCATTCATTCATATACGTGTGTGTGTGTGTGTGTATGCATAGATACACACACATATGGTCTTTATTACATGTTTTACATTACTATTTAGTCCCCTTACACACCCCTCCCACCAGAAATCACCTCCTGTGATACATGTCCATGAGTCCTTTTTCCTTTTTACTCAATCCCCCACCCCTAACTTCCCCTCTCCTCCCCACTAGCTATTATCTGTTCTTTGTTTACAGATTCAGCATGTGTTACTTCTCAGGCACCATGATTGGAATGATAAAAAAATCAAAATATAAAAAAATATTCAAATATGACATCATCATTGATGAAGCCTATTGCATATTTTTGTTTTTGCAATGACTCTAACATTACTTTATCTTTAAACATGAGAAGAACATGAATTTTGCTTCTAAGGAACAGTGACCAAACTTAGTAAAGTTGAAAACAAAAAAAAACTATTTTTCATATGTGACCTATTTGATACCCAGTGATAGAAGATTAAAAACTCTGAATCAAGATGAATTATGTTTTACATGCCCTTATTCTAAGCTAAGATCCTAATTTTCTTTTGATCTAATTGCTTTCTCTGAAATTCAAAGCCAGCTTTGATCCAAGAGCTTTGATAAAGGTGCTTTCTCACAAAGAAACAGCTTTTCTCACTAAATTGCTCTTACTAACCTCTGACTTATAAAACTAAATGTAATAGTAGGAAAGAGTTAACAAAAAAAATCTATAAATTTCTGATTATTCTAAGTTATAAGTGAATTTGGCTTAAATTATATCACCAACAAGAAAAGATAGAGCAATTGGTTAAATCACATTAAATTCTTGAGTGTAATACATCACTAAAAATACAAATAAATAGAAATAATATTTTTGCAGTTGAGATAAAAGGTCACTTTATAAAGAACTTATAGAAATTATACAAATAATCAAAAAATGCTAAATTTCCTATTGTAGAAAGGAAAAATGTATCCAAAATAATTTATACAAGAGAAAAACAAATGGATTTTTCACATACGGGAAATATTTTCAACTCCACTATCTCCACTAATCCAACAATTTATATTTCATACAAATCTGAGGAAAATGGATGATCAGTTTCACACATTAAAAAGGATGAGTATAAAATATTAATAAGTTTGTAAACTGAGGGTTTACCTATCTTTCTGGCAGAACTGTACGTTATTTAGAGCAATTTTGCTGTATGAAACAAAAATAAAATGTCACTCCTGGTAATCTATACTAAGGAAATGTTCCAAACTACCATAATACACTATGGAAAGAGATCTCCAAAACAATCCTATATCTAATAGCAAAATCTAAGATCAAGCCATATATATAATATATAATTGTTGGAAAAACAGCTAACTAAATCATGTTACCTAATGAAATACTGCACAAGAATTTATTATTATGTTTATGTGTAACAGGTAATAATGTAGAACATGTTTATAATAAAAAGTCAATTAATGGAGAGGGATTACATATTAACATGAGCATTATGACTGCCACGAGCATTACAGATAAATATCATATAAAGAAGAAATGGAAACAAAGGCTCCAGAATGTTGGCAGTGGTTGAGCTAGAATAATTAGATTGAAAGTGATTTTTATTTATTTTGATTTTAAAAACTGCTTCCTGGTATCAATTTAAAGGATTTGATAAATTATTTAAATGTATTTGTACTGGCTTTTACTCAAATATAATTCATAATTTTTACTACGATTTTGTATTTGATTAAAAAACTGTAGTTTACATATCATTTTAAAAAATTTCTTCCATTCATGCAATTTTTAAAAAATGTTTGTCTTCATTCTGGATTAATTACTAATGTACCATTTTTCTAACTGGTCAGTGTATAATTTGGTAGGGATATAGTATAGCAAATCTCTTTTAGAGCAAATAATTCACTAAAAATTAAAATCAATATTGCTATTCCTTAGAAGAACCTTATCCACACACATCTGTGGACTAGTCATTCCATGTAAGTTTACTTCGCCAGGAAGTCCCAAACGTGAGAAGTTCATTATCACTTGATTATTTCTCAACAAGAAGTAAGTACTGTGAGAGTCGGCTTTTATAAAGCAAAAATGGGAAAATAATAAAACTATGTTGGCTTGTGGAAATGGTAACTGCTACTTGGTATGAAAAATAAAGGGACTGCAGTGTGACTCAGAAGAGCACTTGACACCCTAGAGCTGACTCTCACATACAGATGTCCACAATTAGTCCTTTCTTGTCTGCCAACAGTTTGCCTTGGGAGGTATTATTGTAGACACTTCTGAAGTTAATTTTACTTTATTTTTTTTCCTCTAAGGGGTCTTAACCCTTTACTTCATTGAACTGGTTTCCTTCACTAGCAGAAGGAAAGCACATCAGTAAAGAAAATCTATTTTCGAGGTCTTGAAACATGTTATCACATAAATATAAACTGGAATATATTTTATGTGAAGTTATTTTTGCAAACTCATGTTTGCTTTTAAATATTAAATTTCACAACCCAAAGTGTTTAAGAAAACTAAATATATACAGAATCTTGTAATTATAACCAAGATAGTCCAATTTAGTGTTTCTTGACCCTACTGAGTGAAGTGCTTTGAAAAAAGAAACAAACAATGAATAGTCTTCGGCTTTAACATCAGATCAGCTAAATAGAATCTGAAAAGGGATGGACAGGAGCAAATGTAGGAATCTGCATTATTTAACGGTTACCAAGCAAAATTTGAGAACCCATGCCCTAATTACTCATGCAGAGATTTCTATTCTCTGCATTTCACCCAAATGATCCATAAACCTGTGCCAAGGTGTTGGCAGTGGAGCAGCCCATGTGTACACACATGAAGACATAAAATGTAGCTGTGCCAGAGTCAATACATAGTAAGTGTCAAGAATCCACACACAAGGGGCAATTGGGTGTACAGCTGAGACCTTGCTCTAATGAAGGCAAACTTGGATTCAGATTGGATCCCCCATATCAAAGAACTCTATAGTGAGATCATCCAAATAATTCCTATATGAGGCCTAATAGACAGCCACATGGATGTTAACAAAGAAAGAACAATAGCAGCAACTGTCGAATAATGATACACTTAGCACTTCTCCCTTCTCTGACCTAACACACTGCAATAGTTATCCCTAAAAAAAAAAAAAAAAAAAAAAAGAGCAGGCAACATTTCAGAGTCAGCTCATGACTCACTTCCTCTCCACTCCAAACTGTCTTTGTCTGTTTAAGGTCACATATGCAAGAAAGGAGAACATATAATTAAATTAAATTTGAAATCAGTTTTAACTAAATTTTTATAACTAAATTAGAAAAAAATTAAAATACATACCAATGACACTAAAGCATTATCAGAGATGAAAACATTAATTGAGACATAAATTCAGAATCAATGCCCTAACCATGGTAAGACATATTAATCAAGTACAACATATTCATGCAGCATACCTAAGACTAGAAACCACACCACAGTGGAACAAGACTCTATTACAATCTCTTAGCCCTTTTCATATGGCTTATTGTAAATCATCTCTTCCTTATGCTTTCCTTGTTTCACTGTTTATTGGATTCAAGAATAGCAATTTAAATTATCCCCTGCTGCATTTATTGTAGGTTTAGTCCATGCTCCTTTCATACACCAAATCTATCACTTGGTGTATCACCTTTTTAATCTCTCTCAGCTATAATCTGCAAGTTCTATATAGGCTCCCTGAATATCTTCATGACTGATAAAGTTTTTAAAAACTAATATAAAGCTTAGGCAACAGAACTGAAGTTTCTAACAGAAGAAGTCTTCACTTTTATAAGCTAATACGGTATTTGAAGGGTAAAGGCAAAGATTTCCATGATATTCCATCACTTGCAATTGACTGACATATAAAATTGCAGTTAAAAACCAGGATTCTCCCCTGGCTGGTGTGGTTCAGTGGACTGAATACAGGCCTGTGAACCAGAGTTGCCGGCTCAATTTCCAGTCAGGGAACATGCCTGGGTTGAGGGCCAGGTCTCCAGAACCGGGCACACGAGAGATAGCCACACATTGATGTTTCTCTCCCTCTTTTCTCCCTCCCTTCCCTTCTAAAAATAAAATAAATAAAAGCTTAAAAAACTAAGAATGAAAAACCTCTGGATTCTAGGGTGAGACAGCCTGAGATTCCAATGACTCATCTGCTACTTGCTAGCCTGAGTTTGCTCCATACAATGCAGAAAATAGTATCAACTACTTAACAGACTGACAAGATCATATTAATTGAGAAATACCAAATACTTAGAAGTGTCAAGCACATATTAAGCACTATATAAATAGTAAATACTTTTACTAGATGATAAGTAATCAATCATGTGTTGCTGAAATCCAGATACATAATGTTGGCTACAGTTGCCTAATAACCAGAATCCTATCATAAACAAACAAAGAAATAAATAAGGCATATCTGGCATAATTTACATTTAGTTAAGTCAACCAGTATTCTCGATATTACAGTTTTAAATACTTTCTTATATATTTCTCTAAATTAGTTATCTTCAATTTTTGAGAAAATATTTACTTAATTGTTTAAATGGTAAAAAATGATACAAAAATGCATCAACTAAGTTAAAAAACTATTATGCTAATATTTTAGGATATATTCTGGCGTTCAGCACTTCCTATGTACAGTAGAGACTTTTGTAGAAATATTTAAAAAGCAAATCAAAAGTGCCTTTTTTCATTAACTTTCATAGCACCTATCACAAGGTATTAGCGATGTGACAGAAAATAATTTTAATACCAGTGGTGTAATTTCATGAGATACTATATAAAAAGCTGCATAGGAGACACTGTAAAAGATCAAGCCTTTGTGTATCTAAAGATCTTCTACCTGTGAGTTATGTCATAGCAAAGACGAAATTTGGACATATTTAAATATGAAAAAGCACCATTGGGATTTTTCAGTGAAAAGAACACACTGTTTAAATAGGTGGCAAGTTGGCCAATAAAGAGCTGAGACAATTAACATGAACATTTGTCTGTGGCTAAAATATAGGTATGAAAAGGATTCACATAGTATGTATACTGCAAGACAAATGTTAGATTATTTTATTTATAAATGTGTTACACTAGAATCCTATCAGTACATGGGCAAAATTGATTTTTGATAATCTGTCAAATTTATATAATACAAGGATAGATACAATATTCTTTTTTTAAAGGCACTAAATTGATTTAAACCTAAAAATTGATATATATAAAACCTAGAGAATATCAAATTAAACCACTTATATTTTATTTACTTGGTTCACCTCAAAGTGGAGTTACAAGGCCTTCACATCTAGCCTTTGTCCTTCCTGGGATCCCAAAATTTCATTTAAATATATCACACCTATTCAACCCCATTTCAATGGCCTTTTAATTCCTGTGAATTCAATTTTAACTGAAATTAAGTTCATTATGGACATAAGGTAGATGATATAATCTTGAATGCATTATGTTTATTGATAATTTACCAGCAAGGAAAGATTGCTTGAAGAATAAGTGGCTCCCCAAAGCCCTAAATAGACTTGTACTACTTGGTACAACCAGGCATTACCTCTATTTCACTCTGCAAACTCTCCATTGACTGTTTTTGCTGGACTGTATTTTTCTATGATGCCATTAGAGATTATACAAAAAATAGTCCATCAAATTCATTGTGGAACCTCCTTAAGAATGTTGTTGAGAATAATTTTTATTATATTACACAGCATGTAATAGCATCTCTCCACTTGGGAAAGTTCTAATCTGTTATTACTACAGAGAACAACTTTTCATCTCAAAGAAAAAAAAATTATGGGCACCATGATTGTGTAACTGATTAAATTTCCCTTTCGAATTTGGTTTCTGAAATACTGATAGCTAAATCCATGACCAACCTATGCATTTTTGGTATCAGTTTAGGTTTCACTTTTGAATCCAATCTTTTTTTCTTGCTTGCTTGCTCTCTCTTTTAATTTTCATTTAGTATATGTAAGTCACTTTATAAAAAAGGGAATAAATTAGTTACTGAGATGATACATTGAAATGCTATGTTAACCATCACAGAAGCAGCAGAGTAAAAGTAACTGTAAAAGCCAGGAAATGTGGCACTTAGCTTCATATAATATTTCTGACATGCATGTTTTTCATCTATAAATTATGGTAAATAATATCCAAATTATTTTATGTAGTTATTAATAGCAGAGATATTATAATATATAAAATGTATATTTACAATAAAATAAATATTATAAATATATTTCTTTATAATATAATACAATATTATAAATCTTATGTTTATAAGTATATTATAAATATTATGTTTTGCTATCATGGGAAAAGGGTGTATGGGAATGTACCCGTTGCCCCAAAAGGAAAATAAATTTATTATATTCATGCTCTCCTTCTTCATTTCCCTTGTTAAAATGGAGAAACTGAAACAAACAAGATTATTAAAAGAAATGTCAGAAGTTAAGGGAAAAGAGAGAACATATGACAATAAGAACTACAGTGAATTTATTTTAATGCCTCATGTAAAGTGTTTAGAGACTTAGAAAAGAAGTGTCAATCAAAGTGCTATTTCAAAAATATTCTTTTACTAGCATTAATCAAATATTTAAAATGAAATAATAATCCTAATCTCCATGGAAGCACAAAGCAGACTGCTTCCTTCACAATGCTTGATTTTGATAAGCCTTTAAAACATTTTTTTTCTGTTTATCAGAGTAGAAAATATGCAGAAGAAATTTACATTCATTAAGATAAGAAAATATGCGAAAGTAAATTATTTACTATAAAACTTTGTACTTTTTTGGATTTATTTTAGCATTCAGTTAATTAAACTCAACAATCAAATGGATCCAAGATAACTGAGGGTAAAAATATTCATGCACTATTTGCTGCCTTAAAAAATAATCTCCATCTTTTTATTTACATTGCCTTAAAAATTTAATTGTCCTTCATATAATTATATCAAGGTACAATGGAGGATTTAGGGAACATTCATTGTGCCAGCTTTTCATAGTTTACCTTTTTATGTAGTATTTGAGATAGACTGTGAAAACTGAGCATTTATAAACACCAACAAAATATTTTCTACCAACAAAATAGATTGTAATTTAGTCCACAATTCAACAAAACTAAATACATTGTCCTTTACAATGTTATGGTGATGTTTCTCCTAATCCATTAATTTCTTCACTCAGTCATCAAAATATACCTGGGATAGCCCTGGTCCTTGTGGCTCATTTGGTTGGAGCATCATCCCATACACCAAAGTTTGGGGTTCCCATCTCCAGTCAGGACATGCTCCTAGGTTGTGGGTTCAATTCCCAGTTGGGGCACATATAGGAAGCAACCAATCAATGTGTCTCTCACATCATTTGTTCTACCCCCTTTTCTCTCTCTCTCCAATCAATAAATATATTTTTAAAAATTATATATGTATATATACATACACACGTGTGTGTGTGTATGTGTATACAGGAAATGTTGTGGGGAACATAACAGATGGACAGAATACACAGTAAACACTATGAGAGAGTCCCATAAATTGGAAAATACTAAAGAAACCAGAATTGATATTAAAGAAAAGATTAATATGAAAATAAATATATAGGTGTTGTTTGGAGTATCCTTGTGATATTTCCAGTCAGAACACAGTTCAAGAAGTTAGTTAGACATCACGCCAATCATAGGTCAAACACATATAAGACAATTCTGAATCAAGTCCATCAATAAGCAATATAAGCAAGTTGTTAATAGGTGAGATTAAAAGGAAATGACATTAACCCAGTGATTCAGATACTGCTGGTCAAAAACCTGTGTCCAGACACTAGCATGGTCTATTATGCCTGCTTTCCTCCATCCTGAAAGAAATGAGCCATTGGTTAGCTCACTGGCTAAATATTATTTCCATGTCAGTTAACCTCAGAATGCTTCGAAGGAAGTGAACTTATGTTCTATGAACACTTTATATAAAGACAGAAGACAGGAGATGCTCCATCCGGTCCATAAACAAGGGCCTGGATAACTGGAAAACCAAGGTGAAAATTTTATGCAGCCATTATATATAATGTATAATCAAAAGCCTTTCATCTCTGAATATCTGAATATTATGCCTTTCAGGAATCAAAGAAAATGTGTTGGTTCTTGTTCTTTGTTGTTGTCTTTCCTTTTCAAAAAGGAAATTTATTTATAATACTGCTTTCCACATACTAAGTATCAAAGGAGCCTCACTTAATAAACACTATCTTTCCTACTCTTGTTCAAGATGGAGGCATAGGTAGAAACACTTTGCCTCCTCATGCAACCACAAGAAGAATTACAACTAAATATCAAAACAAACAACACACAGAACTGTCAGAAAATCAAACTATATGGAAGTCCGGTAACCAAGAATTTAAAGAAGCCACATTCATCCAGATGGGTAGGAGGGGCGGAGACACAGAGATGGGGCGAAGAGATGAGGAGAAGCAGTGTGGTGCGGAGAGACAGCAGCAGTGGCAGAAGAGGCACAGATGGTCCCAAATTCACATGTGGTAGATAAAAATTAGGAGGGATACCTTGGGAGTAAGCAATCCCAGCAGCCCCAGGCCAGACCACACATTCCAGGGTTCCACACTGGGAAAATAAATCCCCATCACTTCTGACTGTAAAAAAACAGTGGGTGTTGGGGTGGCAGAAGAAACAGCCAGATTCTCAAGAAATTCTGCTTAAAGGGCCTACACAGTCTTAAAACATATGCAAACTCACCCACTGTGGGATTCAACACCAGGGCAACAGCTGAAAGAGCACCAATCACATACTGGAAGTGGGTGAAGTGACTGGAAACAGGACAAGTGCCAGGCAAACCCCCAGAAGCCAGGCAGCAGCACAGTCCTCTCTCTGATGCCCCCCACAACAGAGCCACAACATGGTAAAGTGGATTGCCCCACCACGGTGGTTATCCAAGGCTCTGCTCCACACAGTTTAAAAATGCCTTTTACAGGGAGTAAAAGCACTCCTACCTAATACACAGAGGCAAACACAGAGAGGTTGCCAAATTGAGGAGACAAAGAAATATGGCCCAAATGAAACAACAGGGGGAAAAAAAACAGAAAAAGAACCAAACAAAACAGAGATAGCCAACTTATCAGATGCAGAGTTGAAAACACTGATGATCATGATACTCAAAGAACTCACTGAGTATGGCAACAACATAAAGGAAGGAATGAAGGTTACACTAAGGGAAATAAAGAAAAATCTGCAGAGAACCAACAGTGTAGGGAAGGAAGCAAGGATTCAAATCAACGATTTGGAACATAAGGAAGAAATAAACATTTAACCAGAACAGAAAGAAGAAATGAAATTTTTAAAAACTGAGGATAGTATAAAAAAACTCTGAGACGTCTCCAAATGTGCCAACATCTGAATCATAGTTATGCCAAAAAGGAGCAGAAGAAGAGCAAGAAATTGAAAACTCATTTCAAAAAATAGTGAAAGAAATTTCCTTAACTTAGCAAAGCATAGAGTCTAAAACAAGTTGGACCCAAAGAGGACCACACCAAGACACATCATAATTAAAATGCCAGAAATTAAAGATAAAGAGAGACTCTTAAAAGCAGCAAGAGAAAAGCAGAGAGTTACCTACAAAGGAGTTCCCATAATACTATCAGCTGATTTCTCAAAAAAAAAAAAACTTTGCAGGCAAGAAGGGACTGGCAAGAAGCATTCAGTGATGAAAAGCAAGGACCTACAACCCAGATTACTCCATCCAGCAAAGCTATCATTTAGAATGTAAGGGCAGAAAAAGTGCTTCCCAGACAAAGTAAAGGTGAAGGAGTTCATCATCACGAAATCATTTTTACATAAAATATTAAAGTGAGTTATTTAAGAAAAAGATAAAAACTATGAACATTAAAAGGGCAACAAATCCACACCTATGAATAACTGAGTAAAAAACAAACAAACAAAGCAAACAACCAGAACAGGAACAGAATCCTAGCTGTGGAGATTATTTAGAGGTTGATCAGCTGGGAGGCGGAAAGAGGAGACTGGGGTAAAGGTGCAGGGATTAAAAAGTATAATTGGTAGGTACAAAATCAACATGGCAATATCAAGAATAGCATAGGAAATGGAGAAGCCAAAGAACTTATATGTATGACCCATGGACAGGAAACAAGGGGGGATAGCTGAAGTGAATGGGGGTACCGAGTAGAGAGGACAAAGAGGAAAAATTGGGACAGCTATAATAACATAATCAATAAAGTATACTTAAAAAAACACTATCTTTCCATTCACATGAAACTACCACTTTTATATATATGAAGGCTTTACTAAGTCTGTAATCCAGCTTTTTAGCCTTGGGACTCTGATTACTTCTTCCATTTATTTTTTTTTTTACAATTTTATTTATGTATTTTTAGAGAGAGAGGAAGAGAAGGAAAAAGAGAGGGAGAGAAACATCAATGTGTGATTGCCTCTCATGAGCCTCTTACTGGGGATCTGGCCTGCAACCCTAGCATGTGCCCTGACTGGGAATCGAACCAGTGACCATTTGGTTTGCAGGCCAGCACTCAATCCACTGAGCCACACCAGCCAGGGCTGATTACTGCTTTCATTTAAAATGAGCACACTAGGTTTGTTATAGCTGCAGTTTTCCATTATTCTCAGCTATAGTTTTAATGAATCCTTAACTACACATTTACTTTTTCTGCCCTAATTCCCATTTTTATGCTTCAGTCATCACATAAAACTTTTCTGCACAACATGCTATCTCACACTCTATGCACATGTAAGTCCTATGTGTCTGTGCTGCTCTAATTATTTTAATGTTGATTGTCAGTGAATGCTCCAGAGACTCCTTAATAATTACATTTTCATAAAATCCGACATGAATTTTGGACATATGAAACTGATCTAATATGTGAAGAAACTACATTCAACGGATGTATCAGGTATATGAGATCTGTCCAGAAAAGTCCAACCACTGTTAACATAACAAGAATGTTTTGTGCAACATCGATATAACCTGGCAGCCAAATACAGTGGACTGGAATGCACATGTGTGAACAACGATGACCTCACTGTACTAGTCATTGGGGTCAGCAGACGCCTTTGAGTGAGTGTGTGGACTGTGGCCATCATATTCGAAATGACTAAGTAGAGCAACAAATATGCATCAAATTTTGCATTACACTTGAACATTCATTCCTCTGTAGAAGCTATTTGGATTTATTCAGAAGACTGCAGCTATGGGCAAATGGTGACTGGCAGCTTCATCACAACAACACACCCACTCATTCATCACATCTATTGTAGAGTTATTGGTAAAATCAAATCACCCAGGTGACTCAGCTCTCCTACAGCTCAGATTTAGCACCCTGTGACCTCTGGCTTCTCCCAAAAAACCAAAATCATCTTTGAAAGGGAAGTGATTTTAAACCACAGATGAGATTCAGGAAAATATGATGTGGCAGCTAATGGCGATTGGGAGAACTGTGTAAGGTCTCAAGCTGCCTACTTTGAAGGGAACTGAGGGGTCACTGTCCTTTGCATAACGTTTCTTGTAACTTCTTCAATAAATATCTCTATTTTTCATATTACATGACTGGATACCCTCTGGACAGCCTTCATAAAGGCCATGGAAAAGCTGAACTGTGTGTTTGAATTTGAAGTAGTCATTGCATTTGTACACCAGTTGCCCAGGTGCTGAAGTGTGCTGTTAAAGAGAAAGATAAGGGATAGGATTTGGACACATCTCAGACGGTAAGGAGAGCTGTTCCTACAGTGCTATGGATAATACAATGATTAAGTGCCATATCTAATCCAGCCACCTGATAACATACTTCAAAGAAGGGTTTCGTGGTTGAATTTCCTGTTGTCTACTTAATAATCATATTCATGTGGAAAAATCATTTTCCTTACTTCCTTTCCACAGAAAATTACATTTAAATTATTTTACATAAGATACTTTTTTGCTTAGTAGCCAAGAAAATTCCTGTAATTACCATAACCTCAGAGATTCTGCTGAATTCAGCACAACTGAAATTTTAACTGCCTAATTGTTTAACAACAATTTAAAATTTAATTTTACCCTTAAAATACAATATAGTTATGGAAATAATGTTTTATTCTCATTGATTATATTATATTATTTCTAGTAAATAGGGATAATAGTCATTAGCTCCTCTCTTTACAAGCAACTTTTGAGTCTTTGCTTACTTGTGGGAGTATAAAAGATAGTTCTTTTGTTGTCAGAACTACTCATGTAAGTGGACAATTGTTTGTTGAAATAATTAAAGGAGTTAGAAACATGCCCTTGTATTTTCATTCAGTTCAAAAGAACAGTATCCCCTTGTAGAAATGGCAAGGAAGTAAGACTGTTAAATTGACTTAAGACTTTCTTCCTACTGAGTTGTGGTGTGGGGTTGTAAATTTATTTTTTTAAGATGTGTGACAGTGTATTCCCAACTACTGTACTTTTGTTGTGTGTTTGTCTCTCATCATAGGGAATTACTTTAGTTTATCACTCTAGTCATTATTGTGAGTAGTTCTTAGCTACCAAGTTTATCACCACCAAAAGTTTGGAACATAATTTATAAAGACAATTTAATTATTCAAAGGAGTTTGTTATCTTACCATATCACAGGAAGATCACAGAGTATTTTCCAGTCTACATACAATTCCCTAAAGAATATAAAAAAGATATAATACATGGTCCCATATGTAGCTCACAGGTGGAGAGGGGAAAAAAAAGTACAGGTCCTTTGTTGAAAGGATAAACTTGGGCTCATTTTTCTCCAATCATTATCAAATCCTGGTTGAGAAAACTTTGTGGAAGATTACCTAAAACTAACTAATTTTATCACAGATAAAGGTAGACTACTAGAGAATTATGAAGTTGTATCAGACTGCTTGGGCTCCTGTTAGATTGTTTTCATTGAATTCCATTTCAGAAAAAGGATGTCAGAAGAAACCCAAATGCTATCTGTTGTGTTAGGTAATGCTATCCCAGGCAATTCAAATGAAGTGTGTGGGTTGTGTTTTTTTTTTTTTTTTTTAAGATTTTATTTATTTTTAGCAGGAAGGGAAAGAGAAAGAAAACGAGAGAAACATTAATGTGTGGTTGCCTCTCGCATGCCCCCTACTGGGAACTTGGCCCACAATCCAAACATGTGCCCTAACTGGGAATCAAACCAGTGACCCTTTGCTTCACAGTCTGGTGCTCAACCCACTGAGCCATGCCAGCCAGAGCAAAATGAAGTGGTTTGAATACTACTTCCAAATGCAATGGTAGCTCCACAGCCTTGAGGATTACTTTCAGTGCAACTTCTCATTTTCAGTCTCTCTTCTTTCATGAATACACTAAATCTTCTCATTTAGTTACTTTAATTAATTGTGGTGTTCCTCTTGTTTTAGTTATTTAGGACAAATCTTCAACTTATCTCTATCAAAGTCTCTATTCAACACATCTGCACTAACTTATTTTTGGCTTTATAATTTAACTATCCTGTTTTTTCTGCACCCCACTTCCATAGTTTTTAAAATGTATTCTAGAGTATTGAACATTTATTGAAAAATAGCTCTAATGTTCTATAAAGAAAAGTGGGATTTAGGTAAGATTATGCATGAGAAGTATTACCCGGTCTGTTTAAGCACATGACACCAGAACATAATACCTCTTCTGTTTTTGAACTTTACATCACTTCCTGTCTGTCTTTAAATGCATTATAGACTCAGATAACTCAAACATGCACACTTCAAGTTTCACCTGTCCTCCAATCTTAACTCCTTTCTGTATAATTGCCTAAACAACATGAAGTCTCTACTTTGACTTCCAGTAGGCCTTAATTTTACCTAAAACACACTAGGGCAACATCCTTCCCCAACTCTTCAAGCACCACTAAAATTTTACTTATTGCTCAAAAGCATTAGCATCAAAACAACTAGTGGTCATCCCATCAGCAAATCCTGTTATGTAGCTCTACCCATAAAAGGAACTTAGGACAGGACCACTTCTCACCACTAAGATGGCCAGACCATCCTCCCCTTGTGGCTATTACCATCTTTCACCCAGACAACCGCAACAGCCTCCATCTCCATGTGTCTGCTCTTGGTTCACTCTTGTCTACTCTCTATATGGTTTAACTATTTTTGCTGCACTTTCCACTGCTTGACATTAAATGAAACACTTATTTGATTATTTTCTAACTCTGTAACTACTATGTAAGCTATAAGAAGCCAGTGACTTTTTCTTTCTTATTCACTCATTTCTGAAAACCCAGTGTCTAGAACAATATCTTTCTTCCTCCTCTTCCCTTTAAGGGTTAAAGAGACAAAAGTAAAACTTGCAAAAGATTTAGGAAATGAAAGCGAAGCAATTATCATTGCTCTCTAGGCATGATTTGGCATCAGATAGAGTGATGCAGAGGTTCCGAGAAGAATCCAGTCTGTTCTAACTCTCTTCTTTCCTGTGTTCAGTTCTTCCTTCCAACTAGTAGTACTTAGTACTAGTAGTATACCAACCAGCCTTAGTTAAGCCCACTATGAGTCACTTGACAGTGGACCAAAACAGAATAGAACTCACAGAGGTAAAACTTTCTAACTGACTTACCCGTAAGTTCCCATTTGCAGTCCCACTTAAGTAAGTGAACATACTTTTGTTTTTAGTATTCTAGCATGACCTCTCCTATGCCAACAACGGCACTGCTTTAGGAAGGCTGATTCTTAAACTTGTCTCAATTCTCTAACTCTCCCCTCCATGTTTATTTCCCAATCTTCTCCAACAATTATATCAATTCTAACTCCTACAACATATATCTCTTCTCCCACTAAGATGCACCCAAGTACCAGACATGCAGAAGGCACACATGAGGTACTCATTTAATTAATAAATATATAAAAATATGCACAGATCATGGCACATAAATAGCACTCTATAAATATTACTTACCATTATTTACATAATTGTGATTAATAAATATAATTAATGAAAGATAACAATGCTCTCAGGTGTCATGTACTATATGGAAACACTTATTAACCAGCCACATGAAAGAATAAGTGATAGAACTGAGGAAAATCAAGAGCTGTTCTCACCTTTACATGCTCAATTCAGTAACTAGCAGAAAAAGTGTTTTTAAAAAATGCTGTGTGAGTTCCAAAGAAGCTTGGTCTATTTGAAAAGCTATCATTTGCTATTTGTAATTGATTTATATATTTATGTATTATGTGAACAATATAACTAGGGATTAAAATTAATTGGAAGCATATCAAACATGGAAAAACCCTTTTATCCAACAAAAATACAATGTATCTTATAAGCATGTGATCCCCCCTTTGTTAGCATTTTTAAATCTTTTTATGTATATATATACACATGCATACATGTTTTTTGTAAAATATAAATATATTTTAAAATGTTTTATTTATTTATTTTTTTAGAGAGAGGGAAAGGGAGAAAGAGAGGGAATGAAACATCAATGTGTGGTTGTCTCTCGTGTGCCCTGCACTGGGAACCTGGCCTGCAACCCAGGTATGTGCCCTGACTAGGAAACAAACCAGGGACCATTTGGTTCACAGGCCCACACTCAATCCACTGAGCTATACCAGCCAGGGCCTGTTAGCATTTTTTTAAAAAATGCTAATAATTGGTATTCAGGAATAATGACTCCTATATTGTTTTGGAGCTTAGATGGAATAACAAAATTGTCATCAAACTCCTTGAGTCTTTGCACTATTTATCACCTGCTGTGTGCACAATGGCACCACTCTAGATATTAAACCTTATTGTCTGTATGTGTATTGGGATAATTCCAAGAGAGATGTACCATATACAAAATAAATCAATCTGATGAAGTTTATATTATAGTTTAGTGTTATGTATATTACCTAGCAAAGTTCTGGTATGTTACCTAGCAAACTGTCAAGAATGGGTGTGTATTCAGGCAGGATTCTATAAAAGAAAATAATTTTTCCTGTTGGATACCTTTTGAACAACTGATTTTTTTAAGGAACAGCTAAAGCCTATTCAATGCAAATGTGTTATAAGCCCTAAGATTAAATTATATATTAGAACTATATTTTAACCAATTCATAGTTTGAGCTTAATGACACTTCATAGTAAAGACAAGAGACTGATGAAATACCCTCCTTATATTTTCAAAGAACAACAATGTCAAGAATTATTCAAGTAATTAAAATAGGTATATTTTTAAATTTTCAGAATTTCTTTTCTGACAATTACTACTATTTATCATATAAAGAACCAGCATACTGACTATCCTAGGCTGGTTCTGGTAGAGCCTTCCTTCTTCAAGTGAATGCCGCTCCATAAGTACTGGTTTTGGGGGATGGACTGTAAAGGAAAAGGAAGGAGGTAGGCCTTTTGCAATCGTGTGCTATTTGCTTCCTCCCAAAGGATTCTCATTCAATTATGTTTTCTGACTTCTCTCAACTTGAAGCATCAGCACAAAGATATTTCTTCAAAGGGGTATTTCCCACTTGAACCTATCACCATCATCAAATAGGACCAGATACTACTTCAACCTGACCTCCAGCTCTTAGGGCATCTGCTAAATTCGCAAATGTACATGTTGTTTAAATTTATTCCCTCTATTTATTTTGGTTGTTATCTTAATTTACCAGGGCTGACATTCAATTGCCATTAGACAGTAAGATGTAGGTAAATAACACTCTTTCTCCACTCTCCCCCAAGGCAGGCACATCCATATCAGCAACGATCACTTCTAGAGGCAGATTACTCATGTCTTGAGCTACCTGTAAGAGTGCTTAGGAGTCTAAATCACATTCTCTTTCCCACATAACTTAAAAGCCAATTAAGAGACAATCACAAGGAAAACAAATGGAGGGTTAATATGTTAGCTTTATTTCTAGTAGACTGATTAGAGCCCAGGTTATATCTGTGAACAAAACAGGCTTGCAACATACCACATCTGAAAAGAACAGAATTGTCTATGTTGTCACAAGCATGAAGGACAACTCCAAGTCTATTTCAAGTAGCAGAGAGTCACTAATTAAGCTCTTAAACTCTCTGACAATGAATAGATATGCCCCATAGCCTACAAAAGAAACAGAGGCAGAGACAAAGAGAAGAGGAGAAGGGGATTGGGGAAGGTAGAGAGGAATATGCTTATATCAGTTCTTCCTCCAAAATTGATAACCAAATATAATCTTCCCACTACACTGGAGATGACTGAGTCAAAGGTTGGTGAAAGTCCCAGCATGTTATTGTTTTGGAAGTTTTTCCTCATACATATGAGACCAGGGAAATGGTGTTTCCCACTACCATGACCTACTTAACATGGCATTTATGGTGTCTCAACAAACATCAAACTACTGTCTTTTTGGGGACTCAGGGTAGATCCAAACTCAGGGGATGGTGCCAACATCTTCTAATTAACAAGTTAAGAAATCAAGATGTTCTCTTTGACATCTTTTCCTTGCCTTCACAAGAAAGACAAGGAAGTGATTGCTAAAATCATTAGCAATTCATCTCTATTTTATCTGATAATTACATCTCAAATCTGCCTCTACTTTTCTACATCCAAGTTGCCATTATCTTTCTCCTTGTCCACTTATGTATTTATACTGTCTTGGACTGCTTAATGATGGGGATACAATTCAAAATGATGGACTGCCACAATTCAAGAAATGCATCCATAGGTGATTTAATCCTTGTGTGAACATTACACAGTATACATAGATGGTACAGCCTATTACACACCTAGGTATAGGATAGGTATAGCCTATAGCTCCTAGGCTACAATCCTGAACAGCATGTTACTGTAGAAAGGAACATGATATTAAGCTCAAGAGAAAATGATACAATCAATAGACACAGTAAACACAAGATGTATGAGGCTGCTGCCAGCTTAGTACTGCATATTGTTCTACAGCAAACATTTTTACAACTAGAAAGAGTACACTCTAAAATAACAATAAGTACTGTATAATAAATATATAAACTGGTAACATTTGTCATTATTATCAAATACTGTGTACTGTACATAACTGTATGTGCTATACTTCTATACAACTGGGAGCAGAGTAGGTTTGTTTATACCAGCGTCACCACAAACATGTGAGTAATGTGTTGCATCATGGGATTATGATGGCTATGATGGCACGAGGTGAGAGGAATTTTTCAGATCCATTATAGTCATATGGGACCATGGTTGCATACGTGGTCTGATGTTGTTTGTGCAGCTCATGAACATACATACTGTCAGCCCTCTCCAGCGTCTCCTCTATGCTACAACCACAGTGATATCTTAAAAATAAAAACAAACTCAGATCACAGTCTCCAGCTTCCACTCCATCCCTGCCCTGCCCCCCAGTCACCAATAGTCTTTACACAAATGTAGGTAGTATAATCAATGGTTTGCTGTTCACCTGGCACTTGGGCTCATCTTGTACCATGCTCCACTTTACTCCCTCTGCCAGCCACCTGACCCCTCCCTCAGCATTCTGCATTAACCAAACCTGTTCCTGCCATGGGGCCCCCAACATGCTCATCATGGTCAGTTCCACACATGTTTCACACTTCAGCTCAGCCACTGCTTCCTCAGAGAAGCATCTTTAACCACCAACACTACCTTAGAGTCCTCCATTATGTTGCTCCTCTTGTCATACACAACTGAAGTTTTACATTTCTGTTAATTACTTGATCACACCCACCTCCTCATATTAGACTGTAGGCTCCGTGATGGCATATAACACGACAACTGTTGAATGCTAACTTATCTAGTATTTATTGCATCCATGGTATTGCGATGGCACATTTGTGGATTAGGAAAGAAGAGATCATTACTGTACCTTTACCTTTCTATGATAAGTATATACTCTACCAAAGTATGAGTTCCTTAAGAGTAGTTTTAAAAAATATTTTCCCTACCTAAATTCTTATTTTTATTTCATACTGTTATAATTAATTATTAATTAGTTACCAATTTTAGGTGGGATGGGGGAGCATGATGGAGAGAAAATGGGGACAATTGTAGTTGGACAATAAAAAAACCAATCACCAATCTTAATTCTACCAATAGTTGTTAATATGAAATAAAATAAATATTAAAAAGCAAAACAAAAAGATAAAGTCATTTGTTCAAGACAATCTAGTGAATTGTTTTTGGCATAAAATTTCAGACTATGTTATGTTCAACTAATTTTCATAAGGTTTCTGAATTCTCTGTAGCCTATAGTTAGGATTTTATATATAGAATTTTGTATGTTTACATAAGACATTTCAAATCTACTTTGTATTATTTATGGAAGCATAATCATTGCATATTATTTTTCTTTTATCAAAGAGAAAATTTATTTTCATGAATTATTACCATCATCGATAAATTGACAATCATTTTTACCACCTGTTTAAGCATTAAAATGAGCCATCTTTGCTTCAGAGTTGAATGCACTTCAGTGACATGAGATAATGCACATGAAAGGAAGTTGCTAACAAAAAAACGATATGGGAAGGTGAGTTATTGCTAATTCCAACTATTTCTGTTAGGATTTGTCAGCAGTGATGGGTGTAAATAAAATATTAGATGCAAAATTTATAAGTCAGAAACTGCTTCTTACTCATAAAAGGTTACAAAAGATAATGGTACAGTTTAAAGATGATTCATTTAATTTTGTCTGGTTCTTTCCTAATAAAAAATAAGGCAAGGTAGAAAGCATGTTCTGGCTATCCTAACAAACCCCTTGTCTAAGAAATGCTTATACAAATATGAACAAAAAGTTTGTTATGAAATAATGAAAACCGAAACATTAATCAGGGCACTACAATCAATTACTGAGACCTGAAACTCGTGCTTCAATTTTAATTGTAAAATACATATTTACTGAGATATTTTCCTATATAAATATCACATGGACCTAATTCTACACATGGTTAACAACAAAAGATAATGCTAGGCTAATATTCTACTATAGAAGCCCAATCTGAAAAGAAATCTCTATGCAGAACATACATATATCACTATAGAATCCATAACCAAGGTGAACCCTGGAGACATCAAGGTATTTCTAAGACATTTCTTTTTTATATATATTTTATTGATTATGCTATTACAGTTGTCCCATTTCCCCCTTCTCTCCCCTCCACCCTGTACCCCCTCTCCCACTCACATTCCCCCCCTTTAGTTCATGTCCATGTGTCATACTTGTGAGTTCTTTAGCTTCTACATTTCCTGTACTATTGTTGCCCTTCCCCTATCTATTTTCAACCTACATTCTATGCTACTTATTCTCTACACCTTTTCCCCCTCTCTCCTCCTTCCACCCCCTGTTGCTAACCCTGCATGTGACCTCCATTTCTGTGGTTCTGTTCCTGTTCTAGTTGTTTGCTTAGTTTCTTTTGGTTTTGCTTTAGGTATGGTTGTTAATAATTGTGAGTTTGCTGTCCTTTTACTATGCATGTTTTTTCATTATCTTCTTTTCTTAGAGAAGTCCCTTTAGCATTTCATAAAATAAGGGCTTGGTGATGATGAACTCCTTTAACTTGACCTTATCTGAGAAGCACTTTATCTGCCCTTCCATTCTAAATGAAAGCTTTGCTGGATAGAGCAATCTGAGATGTAGGTCCTTGTCTTTCATGACTTGGAATATTTCTTTCCAGCCCCTTCTTGCCTGTAAGGTCTCTTTTGAGAAATCAGCTGACAGTCTGATGGGAACTCCTTTGTAGGTGACTGTCCCCTTATCTCTTGCTGCTTCTAGGATTCTCTCCTTCATTTTTACCTTGGCTAATGTAATTATGATGTGCCTTGGTGTGTTTCTTCTTGGGTCCAACTTCTTTGGGGATCTATGAGCTTCTTGGATTTCTTGGAAGACTATTTCCTCTGCCAGATTGGGGAAGTTCTCCTTTATTATTTGTTCAAATACGTGCTCAATTTGCTGCTTTTCCCCTTCCCCTTCTGGTACCCCTAAAATTCGGATGTTGGAACATTTAAAGATATCCTGGATGTTCGTAAGCTTCTCCTCATTTTTCTGAATTCTTATTTCATCATGTTTTCCTGCTTGGTTGATTTTGTCTTCCTTCTGGTCCACTGTATTGTTTTGAGACTCAGTTTCCTTCCCTTCACTATTGGCTCTCCTCCGTGTATCTTCCTGCATTTCCTTTATGGTAACCTGCATCTTTTCATTTAATTTGCGCCCAAAATCAACCAATTCCGTGAGCTTTCTGATCACCAGTATTTTGAACTGTGCATCTGATAGATTGGCTATTTCTTAGTCGCTCAAAAGGATGAGTCCTGGGGGACTGATCTGCTCCGTTGGAAACATATCTCTCCCTTCTCTCCTTTTATTTTTTCTTTTTTTTCCCGGTCTGGTCACTCTTGTTACAGTGTGGGGCAGAGCCTTAGGTGTTCACGGGGCTGGGCACCCCAGTCACTAGATTGTGACGTTATATGTGGGGGCGGGGGCGGAAGCGGGGATGGGAGGGAACAAGGGCGGTAGTTCCGTTCTCCGGGGATCTCAGACCCTTCTCTGGGATCCTGTGCTGTGAGTTCTGCCCTGGTCCACGATTGCTGCCTCACTGGGTCCGCCAGCCGCAGCTTGCATACTCAGGGACCACCACTGCGTTCTTACGCACTGGATAGCTGTGGCGCGGATTTCGAGCCAAGTTTTCCCCGACCTCGGGGCGCCACAGACCCGAGCCCACCAGGGTCATCCTCGGCCCCTCCTACCAGTCTGGTTGTTCAGGTCTACTTCAACTTCTTGGCTGTCCGACTTCCATTCAGATAAATTCTCTGTCAGTTCTGGGTGTTATACTGTCTGTAAATTATTGTTCTTCTAATCTTGGTTGTGCGAGGAGGTACAGTGAGTCCACCTATTCCTCCATCTTGCCAGAAGTCTATATTTCTAAGACATTTCTACACTAACTGTCCACAATCAAAAGTTTGCCTTTGTCCCATTTTCTAGAAAAGCTCATTAACTATTACAATCAGGCACATCATAACTCAGAATCGAACCTCTTGCACTTTCTCTGCCTCACATTCAAATTAATGTTCATTCTTTCAATTATTATCAGAATGATATGTTAACTTACTTGTTTCATATTCTTTCTTTTGTCCAGGTAATACTGTCCCTGACAAAATTTAAACTTGCATTAATGTAGTCACCTATTTCCATTTTATCCAGAGACCCTCACAAAAGCTTCTTTGCAGATTTGTGACCCTGTAGATTCAATGGGTCCAGCCTCATTTTCAAATCTTCAGGGCTACCTAATAATCCTTTGATATCTCTAGTCTGCTTTCACTTCTTGCTACAAGAGCAATTGTTCTTAACTTTTATCATTCTGATGAAGCCTCACCTTCCCACTAGCCATTGTCTTGGATAGTTGCATTTTTGTCTACTGAGAAACAGCATGATGCAGCAACTTTTTCAACTTTATGTGCTCCAGTCTACAAATTCACCCATTAAAGACATAAAAACCTTTATACATATCTTCAGTCTCAGGGCAAAGCTATTCTATTTATCATATGATCTATGACTTCCATTTTGCTATATGTTTTCAATCTCTCTATAGTTTGATATTGTAACCTTAATCTATCCTATTTTTATCTGACCTTAACATGCCTCAGGTATTCCTACATTTAAAAAACCTTCTGATAATCCCATAGCCTCCTCTAGCACAATCTACTATGTGCCTCCTCACAATTCGTAGAATTATTTCTTTTTTAAAATCCTTTTATTCTTCAAAAGGATAAAATCTAAGCTTTTTGACTCATTAATACAATGAAACTGCTATCACATAAACTCATAATATGGTGGCATTCCTCAAGATGTAATCGTTATTTTTGTATGTACTTTTTGTTGTTGTTTTAGACTTTAGCCACCTTTTCTCCTTTTTGATTCATACTTCACATCTAATCTTTCTTCTTTGGCCCACCTGCATAATCTTACTATTGACTTAGTGCACTGGACCACAAACTCAAGGTCTATGTCTAAACTTCTTGTGTTCTTCCTCCACCTCCTTCATCATTCACATTATCAAGACATTTCAGGCTAGCATTTAAATCCTTCCATGAACTGAATCATTCTTTACCTAACAGGCATAGTTTAATTTAAAGCTGACTTATTTTAAACCCACTTAAAATCAACAAAAATATAAGGCATGTTTTGTAAGGAGTACAAAGATAAATAAGCCACATATTTCAAGAATTTCATAAAAGATTGGTACAATAGAATGGAAAATTACATAATATCATAAATGCAAAAAATATATAATAAATGCAAAAATACACATGTACAAAGAGAAAATGTAAAAGGATATTAGAAGTAAAACAAAGAAATGCCCCTAGAACTGTCAACAGAACACTTCTGAAAATAAGGACTTTCAATTTGGGTTGTGAAGGTCACCTATGATTGAAGATCTGGTAAAAAAAAAAAAAAGGAGAGGAGGACATTTATTACAGGCAAAGGGAAAGCCAGTGCAAAGTTGGAAATGCCAGGGTTTCTCCGATGACCTGCATGCAGTTCAGTGTTTCTGCCTGGTGAGGCACAGCAATGGTGAGTAGGCAATGATGCTAAACAATAAGTACAGCAGGAGTGGATGGTTGTTATTACAAATTTTAGTAAATGAGCTTTAGGTGTAATAAATTAATGTGAAAGTAAAAAAAAATAAGATGTGATTAACTTACATAAAATAATTTCTTATACCAAGGTCATGAATTTGGTCCCTGGTCAAGAAACATACAAGAATCAATCAATCAATGAATAAATAAGTGGAACAACAGATTTATCTCTCTCTCTCTCTCTCCAAGAAATAAAATAATTATAATAAATTTTATTTCTTAATTTTTCTTTTTGTTGATAAATAAAATGCTTGAGCTAAGTAAGAGGTAAAAATATAAAATTATAGCTGAACACTATAGAAAACATTTCAGGATTAGGAGATTCTGAAAAGAAACTTGTAAAGACCTTTATTATTTATATAACAAAGAAACAATTTGATTTTAAGATGTAGCACAAATACTGTTCTTGAATATGCAATAAATCAGTTGCCACACAGTTCAGTACTGCTCTAAAAACCATTTCTAAATTCTACATCAATATTAAACTGTAAGCAAGCATTCTATTTCCTGAAAGAATCAGTTTAAGTGACGGTATTTTCCTAGGATACCTCACAAGAGTCTATTTAAACACACACAGACACACAGTATCGCATATATGGAATGAAAATCGATCAAGATTTCAGATTTTCAAGATCCATTATATATAAAATGCCTTGTTAAGAGAGGCTTGAGACAGCATACCAAAATCCTTAGAACACGACAGGTGAAAATTTTAAAAAGGAAATGTTTTAAAAAATCAAAAAACAGGAGAAATTATGGTCAAATGGCAGACGATACAAAGAATGAGTAAAAAGTACAGCAAGTTTCACAACTTTTGTTTCAAAATGTTTCCACAGAAAAATTATCAAAGTCCATTTTGTAAAAATAATTTGAGGAGTGATCTGGTGTCAAATAAAATAAGTTCAAGCATATGAGTTTGTGCTGGAATGAGTGAGTCACTAATAATTTTTTACTTACTAAAGAAATGCCAGAGCAATAGTGGTAACAATAATCGATATGCACTCACCACATGTCAGAACTTATGAAGACATGAATTATTTCCTTCAGTCCTCAAAACAATTCAGGCAAATAGGTACTATAGATCTAAAAAACTCTTAGCACAATACTAAAATTCAAAAATATAGTAAAAACCCAAAGTTGTTTTTGTTGTTGTTTATTTTCTCATAAAGATGGCAGACAAGTCCTTTTAGAGATTCATACTGATATGAACTGAGATGAAGCTACTTATATTTTTATTTATTCCACTGACAGTGACTTAATGTATTTCTTTGCAAAAAGTACAAAATGTTGCAGATCTGTTTAGGTTATCACATATCACTTAGATAGGATCCATATCCATTATTTCTAAATTCTGAAACATATCTGCTCCTAAGAGTTCAGATAAAGGACTGTTAACCTGTATTGCTAGATACATCTCATAAATGAAATAAAAAAGGACCGAGAGCACACTTCTGAAATGTGTGTGTGTGTGTGAAATGTGTGTCCTGAAATGTATGATTTCAATGCAGTTAAAAAAATGTCAGTGTTCAAGCTCTAATCCATTATGCATGCCGCCTCTGTGCAAAAACTGTTCCTCTTAGGGGTGCCAACATAGGAACTTGCCTCCTACCAAGGACCACCAAGTCTACAGCTACAAATGGATAGTTACCCTCTGAAAAAAATTTGAACATTAGATGAACTGTTCCTCCACAAAAAGATAGAAAAGCCACAATGAAAAAAGTAAAAAAAAAAAAAAAAGGTACAAACAGATACATAGTAGCACTAAAATCCAAACCCCCAGCACACAACAGGAAAGGGTCTCACTAGCCCAACTCTGTTCCTGGAGAAAGAGAGGTCTGTGACCCACATCAAGCACCCCAACCCTTAGGATCTGCACCTGAAAGATGAGCCCCCAAAGTGTTAGGCTTAGAAAACCAATGGAGCTGACATCTAAGAGACCCAAAAGGGTGTAAGAAACAAAGATTCTCCTTTTAAAGGGCTCACGTGAAGTTTCACCTACCTGGGATCCAATGCAAAAGCAGCAATTGGAAACTTCGTCAACTATATGTGAAGGAAGTGTTTTAGTAACCCTAAAGCATGGCTGCAGGGACAGGGGACAGTTGAAACACCACCCAGTGGAGGGTGCGCAGGAGGATGCCATTTTTGCATTCTCTGCATACCCAGCTAGTTCAGGTGAGTAGCATCAATGTAGCAGTCTTGTTCTGCCTTACTAGGACAGTGCGGGTGAGCAGTCACAGAACTGTGCTGCTGCCTTGCTGAAATGCAGCACTCTCCTGCCTCCTGGATGGGGCAGATGAGTGCGAATAATCACAGCAATTTCTACTTCCCTTGAGGGATAGGCTTCAGGTTTCACACACAACTACAGGTTACAAAAGCACTTCCAGTGAACAAAAGCAAGAGACAGACACTCCTTGCCCATTCCCTTACCTTTACTGTGGCTCAAATACACCTACCAGAAAGGAGCTTACGCCTTTGTTTAGAGCCTCAGTTTTTGCAACTGTCACCCCAGATCTCCTGGTCTAGAGACCTACAGGACTTATGATCCTTGCCCCAAAGGACTATATACATTTGTCCATATATCCAAATGCTTCTTCAGGGTCTAGCTTCCAATCAGCCTGAAACTGCTTGCTAAATGAGATTCTTACCCTTGGAACACTGACAGGTCTTAGCATACCTTCAACAATGAGGACCTATCAAGAATTAATCAGGCCATTTAGACAATTGCAAAGGTTCAAGAGACAACGAGGAGTTAGAGCAAAATTTAAAGATAAGATCCATCACCTATACAAGATCACTTCTTCAAGACTAAGTAAAAGAAAAATGAGGAAACAAAGAATTAGGTTCTGAAAGAAATCTCCAGACAAAACCTCAGAAAAAGCCCTTAATGATACAAAGATAAGTAATTTAACTGAAAAAAAATTCAAAGTAGTGGTTGTGGAGATACCCATCATGCAAGAGAGGAATGGTTGAACAAATTGAGAACAACAACAAAATAGAAAATGTAAGATAACACCGAACAGAAGTCACAGAGCTGAAGAAAACAATAAAGTGAAAAATACAAAAGTAAGATTCTCAATAAAAGAATGTATGGAGCAGAAGAAAGAATCAGTGAGCTGGAAGACAGAGCACTGAAAACCACAAAGGGAGCAGCAAAAGAAACAAGAATTTTAAAAAATGAAGGCAGCTGAAGAAACTTAGGAGTCAAAATCAAGCTAAATAACATTCACATTGCAGTGGTCCCAGAAGGAGAAGAGGGAGAGAAAGGAGTAGAAAACTTTCTCAAGAAGTAATGGTTGAAATCTTCATCACCCTGGGGAAGGAGATAGAAACCTAGGTCCAGAAAGCTGAGAAAGTTCCATGAACTAGAACCCGAAGATATCCACTCCAAGATACATTATAATTAAAATGACAAAATTTAAAGATAAAATCTTAAAAGCAACTACAATCATATTAATGGTGAAAAACGTTTTAATTTTTTTGTCTAAGATCAGAAAGAAGACAAGAATGCCCATTCTCCCCACTTTTTTCAAAATACTATTGGAAGTTCTATTCACATCAATTAGGCAAGGAAAAAAAGTTATCCAGTTCGACAGACAGAAGTAGAATGGTCACTATTTTCAGATGACATGAGAATATATATAGGAAATTCTGAGGACTCCACCAAAAATGTTAGAACTAATGAATTCAATAAAGTTGCAGGATATGAAATTAATGTTAAAAGTGTTTTGATGGTTGTCAGAGGGAGAGGCTTGTGGGGAATGGGTGAGGGGGTGAGGAGATTAAGCAGTACTAATAGGCACTTACAGAATAGCCATGGGAGTGTAAAGTACAGTATAGGAAATGGAGTAGCCAAAGAACTTATACACATGACCCATGGACATGTCAACAGTGGTGTGGGCACTGCCTGAGAGAGTGGGGTGGGGTGCTAGGTGCTAGGGGGCAAAGGGGGAATATTGGGACAACTGTAATAGCATAATCAATGGAGTATAATTTTAAAAAATCTATTGCACATCTCTACACTAACAAACTATCAGAAAGATAAATTTAAAAAGTAATGCCATTTATAACTGCAACAAAAAATACTGGAAATAAATTTAACCAAAGAGGTGAAGTGCCTGTATACAGAATATGATAAGATATTGATGAGAGAAACTGAATAAGACACAATAAATGGAATGATATTCTGTGATCATGAATGGGAAGAATAATTTTGTTAATATGTCCATAACACACAAAGCAATCTACTAATTAAATGTAATCCCTATCAAAATTCCAATAACATTTTCACATAACTTAAATAATTTTAAATATGTATGGAACCATATGAGATCCCCCAATAGCCAAAGCAATTTTGAAAAAAAAAAAAAAACAACAATACCATTGGTATCACATTCCTTGATTTCAAACTATTATCACAAAGCTACAGTAATCAAATCAGTAAGACACTGATATGAAAACAGAACACATACATCAATGGAACAGCATACAGTGCCCAGAAATAACACCCCACATATAGAAAATTTAAGACAAAGAAGGCAAGAATATACAATAGGGAAAAGACAGTGTCTTCAATAAATGATGCAGGGAAGATAGCACAGCTACATACAAAATAATAAAATTGGACCATTGTCTTACCCTATATATAAAAATTAACTCAAGATGAATTAAGGACTTGAAGGTAAGACCAGAAACTATAAAACTCCTAGATGAAAAGAGATGATAAGCTTCCTGATATCAATCTTAGTGATTTTATTTTTGCACCTGATTAGAAAGACACAAGAAAAAAAAAACAGAAGTAAACAAATTGGACTGCATGAAACCAAAAAGCTTCTGCACATTAATGGAAGCCATCAATAAAATGAAAAGGCAGCCTATTGAATGGACAAATATGTTTGCAAGTGAATTGTCAAAAAATATGTGTGGGAGATTACTTTGGTGGAGGTACTTGGCAAAGTCCTTAAGACTGAAAATGGGGAGGGCTAAAGGGTGGGTGCTCTGGTTTCCCTGTACCTTGCGAAAGGGCAGCAGAGTCACAGGACCCCTCCCTATCTGAGAGCCCTACAGAGGAAAACCTCCCCTGTAGCTGCAGGTGGCCCTTTTTGAAGACTCACTTTTAGATTAATGGGTGTTGCTGTTGTCATCACTCCTGTTTCCTCTTTTGCGATTTACTTTTCTGCCTTTCTTTTTTTTCTAACTTAAAATAAAGCTTTGTATATAAAAATTAAAATAAACTGGAAAGATAACCATTGTACATTTCATTTAGAAAATATAAAAATGAATTTTATTTTGAAGTTATGCTTTAAATGGGAAAAATATTATACCACAGAGAATGGGGCATTTGTGCTCTTCTTTTGACATTCCTTTGTTAATTCTTCAGAATCTTCACTTTTTATTTAATCCTGAGAGATTAAACATACTCTCATAGCCTTGTAAAAAATGAAGAACTCTTTTTTTCTGGCTGGAACCATGGAGGGTGCAGAAGAAAAGTAGAAGGTCCATGCTGTGCCAGAAACCCTTAAGAAAAAGCAAAAGAAATTCCAGCACTGAAAATCAAGTACCTAAGAAAGAAGTTTGCCCAAAAGATGTTTCAAAAGGGATGGAGGAGTTTTATCTATGAAAAATCTAAGCACTATCCCAAGGAATATAGGTGGATGCATAAAACTGAGATTCAAATGGCTAGAATGGCAAGAAAAGCTGGCAACTTTTATGTACCTGTGGAACAGGTACCCAAATTAGCATTTGTCACCAGGATCAGAGGTGCCAATGGTGTGGACAAGGTGCTGCAGCTTCTTCACCTTTGCCAGATATTCAATATCACCTTCATTAAGCTCAGAAAGGCTTTGATTAACATGCTGAGAATTTTGGAACCATATATTGCATGGGGGTACCCTAAACTGATCAATAAATGAATTGATCTACAAATGTGGTTATGGCAAAATCAACAGAAAACAAATTACCCTGGCAGACAATGCATTGACTGCTTGATCTCTTGGTAAATATGGCATTATCTGCACGGGGGATCTGACTTACGAGGTCTATGCTGTTGGAAAATGCTTCAAATTATCTCCTCCACAAGGTGGAATGAAGAAAAAGACCACTCATTTTGTAGAAAGTGGAGATGTTGGTAACAGGGAGGACCAGATCAACAGGCTTATTAGAAGGGTGAACTAAGGTATCTATTATGGTCATTTTTGTAATCTGGTCAGTTAATAAACAGGATCTGCTTTAAAATTGAAACAAAAAAATGAAGAAGAAAAGGAGGAAGAGGGGAGGGGGAGAGGAAGAAGAAGAAGAGGGAGGGGGACAGGGAGGAAGAATGAAAAACCTCCTCCTCTGAGACTGCTTTCCCAAACCTTTCTCTGCACCTTTCCCTCCTCATCTACCCAGTTTTCTCTGAGCATCCTACATTTACCCATGTTCTGCCTTTGTTTTAATGTTGGCTCTTGCTTAGCCTGCAGTGGAAAGGTTCTCTGGGTCCCCAGTTTCCAACTGGGGGAACTTTCCAATCATAGATAAACTTCCTTGACCATCCTTGACCATCATTGATGCTCCTCCTTTCCATCATTCTACACTGTGGTCCTCTGGCCACCTACCTGTCCATTCATGTGAAATTCTGCTTGGGTCAGTGGCATGTGCACAGTATGTGCATGAATCTGTCACAAAGAAGGAGCCTGAACTAGAACCTCAGAGCATTACTGCCTTGGGGCCTGATGTTCTCATTTTTCCTCAGTTCACATAACAAGAAATTAAATGGAATGAGTGTTTCATGTGGCTTTGGTCTGGTGAGTTTTTTTTAACCTTTATTTTTCATATGTAGACTGTTTAGCTTTTCCTGTTTATTTTATTTTATTGAGGACTACACATATCCAAAAATATGAAGAACTCATAAAACTCAACAACAAAAAATCAGATTAAAAAATGGGAAGAATATCCGAATAGACATTTTTCCAAAGAAGATATACAAATGGCCAACATATACATAAAATATGCTCAATATTACTAATCATCAAGAAATACAAATAAAAACCATTAATGAGACACTACATCACATCTGTCATAATGGTTACTGTAAAGAAGTCAGCAAGTATCAGCCCGAATGCAATAAAAAGAGTACCCTCACGCACTATTAGTGGGTTTGTAAATTGGCACAACCACTATGAAAACCAGTATGGAAGTTCCTCAAAAATTTAAAGGCAGAACTACCAGCTATTATAGCTATGATCCTGCTATTTCACTTCTTGGTATCTATCTGAAGGAAATGAATATATTAAATTAAATATATGCACATCCATTTTCCTTACAGATTATGGGAGCATTATTTACAATAACCAATAAATAGAAAGAACCTGTCTCCAACAATGGATAAATGGATGAAGAAGAAGTGATATATATAATGGGGTACTACTCAGCCATAAAAAGAATAAAATTTTGCCATTTGAAAAAACATGAATGGACATGGAAGGTATTATGTTAATTCAAATAAGTTAGAAAAAAGCACAGACCACATCATCTCATTATAGTGCAATCTAAAAACAGGACAAATCAGACTCATAAGTACAAAGCACAGACTGGTGGTTACAAGAGGGGACAGGTTTGGGAGAGGGGGATGGGTGAAGGGGATTTAGAAGTAAAAACATCCAGATACAGAATAAACAAATCATGAAAATATTATACACAGAATGGGGAATATAGTCACTAGAAGTATATTAACTTTGAATGGTGACAGATAGTAACTAGAATTATTGTGGTGATCATTTAATAATGAGTACAAATGTCTAATCACTATCTTGTATACCTGAAACTAACATAAATTTTATGTCAGTGATACTTCATTTTATGTTTTTATTTTTTAAGATTTCATTTATTTTTATTTTTTAAAGATTAAGTTTTTATTTATTTTTAGAGAGGAAGGGAGGGAGAAAGAGAGGGATAGAAACATCAATGTGTGGTTGCCTGTTAATGCACCCCCTACTGCAGGCCTGGCCCACAGCCCAGGCATGTGCCCTGACCAGGAATCCACACAGCTACCTCTTGATTTGTGGATGACACCCAACCCACTGAGCCATAGCAGTCAGTGCAATACTTTATTTTTTAAAACTGTTTTTCTAGTAAAATGTCAGGTCTGCAAAATCAGATATTTTGTCTAATTTGTTCCATTTGGGGTTGCCAGTGCCTAGAACAGTTTTAAGAAATGTATTGCATACAAAATAGGTGTGCAATAAATGTTTATGGATGCATGAATTGTATCTCACGCTGAAACTTTTTGTAGATACTGACATACAGTACATTTAAAATATAATCCTTAGCAGGGATAACTATCCAGTTGCTGTTAAAGGTACTGCCATGTTTTTATAGTCAACATAACACTAAGGGAAAGAGCCTAATAAGAAATACATGACCAAATAGAACTCCACCGCACAATACAAAGAAATTGAGTTAAAGAGTTTTCAAGAGCAGGTCAAAGATGCATCCAAGAAAGTCATAATGAGTCTGCTCCAACACATACCATTTAACAGCAATGCCATGCATACGGCCACAATTAGCATAGCCTGGAAACATGCTAAATGGTTGTATCAAACTTAGGTGTAATATTTGTTTTCTATAGTGTGAACCAGAAGAGTCATATGAAGCAAGAGGCCATGCCCAGAGTTTCATACTCACTTAAAACTCAACTTATTGAATAGCTCTAGTACCAATTTTGAAAAATGTCTGAAATCATGCCTTTTAAATGTACCTACAGAAGTAACTGTCTGGAACAACCTGCATTTTAAGCTGAGTGGTAGAATTTAAACAGTAGTGGAACAGAACACAAAACCAACACCGTAACATCTAGAAGTAACCATAAACCATATAATAATAACCACATAGTAACCACAAGCCATATAATAATATAAACATGCCCTTGGTATTATAGCCATATCCCGCTTTCCTCTTTGTGAGTGGTGTTGATGGCAATATCCAAGGGCAGAGCGAGGCAGCAGTGGTCCCACAAAACAAAGAAAAGACCACCACTGATTGTAATCAAGGCACATCCCCTTGGACAAATCCTAAATATGCAAATTATGCCTCTATTTCCTTGTTCCCAGAAATCTCTGCAACGGTATTAAACCTAAACATGTAGAGAACAGTTTCATACTCACTTAAATTACTGGATCAGTTTCATTTATTTTATAACACCAACAGACAGATAATAGATTTATTATGTACGGTTTTAATTTATGTTGTATATTAGATGCTATTTTATATATTATTGCATGTTATACACCAATAATTGATATCATTAAAAACTCAACTTATTGAATAGCTCTAGTACCGATTTTGAAAAATGTCTGAAATCATGCCTTTTAAATTTACCTACAGAAGTAACTGTCTGGAACAACCTGCATTTTAAGCTGAGTGATAGAATTTAAACAGTAGTGGAACAGAACACAATAAAATAAATATCAAGAAATCAAAAATGTCATCCATGTAGATTACATTATGGCTCTCCTGGAGTTACTCTGCAGACCTCTAGAATCCTGTGTGGTTTCTTTGAAGAGGCTTCCTTAAAATAATGGGGAAATATATTAAGTGCAGCTGGAAAAGCAACACCATAACATCTAGAAGAAATAAGGCGCCCTCTCTCTTCATGCGGCTGCTCATATGGCATACTAATGTTTTGTCATAGTAACCACAAACCATATAATAATATAAAGAAAAATACAAGAAAAATTGAAGAGAAAAAAATCAAGTCAGAAATAAAGAATAACATGGAAACAAAATAAAACTTAAAAAGAGAATAAGTAGAAATAAATAGGATACATAAACCTAAAAACTACTGATACTGATAAACTAAATGAGAACCAAGAAAAAAAAAATAATACCCTAAAAATAATTATGACATATTAAAATCATGAAAGTTGTCAAGATGGAGAACAGTGCTCAAAGTTTAAAAAATGGGAATATGTTATATTTAGGGGATGGAGGATTAAGAATAAGAATTAAACACCAAAAAGGTAAAAACATAACATATTTGAATGTAAAAACATGTAAGATAAATAGAATATCAGAGAGTTTAAATTAATGCAAAAGAAGGATTATTATCAAAAGAGAGGACGTGAATATAATAGTGCATCAGTTTTGCCACAAAGCTAGTAAGGCAAGTTTAAAGACTAAAGAAAATTAAACATATTTCCTTACTGAAAAAAAATTTTCGAGTTAAAAAAGATGGAACAGAACAGATATAAACGAGGAACACAAAATCCCTGACTACTACTGAAGGGCTACCTTCCAAGGGTGTGGCATTCTCTGCTTTAGCAGCAAAATTATCCCTAACTGAAAATCCTACAGGATAGTGTACAGTGAGATGCCATTAGATTCCAACCCCCCCGCTTCAGCCAGCTCCCAAAGTTTTAAAAATGTGCAGTTCTATTTAAAACTACCCAGGGTTATTCCCCATCATAGAAACAGCCTCTGTTTCCCCAGCATAAGCAATAAGTGGCTTGCCCAACCCTGCCAAATGCCCAAGATAACTTTAATTTAGAAATTGAACTGATGAATTCTCTGTTCTAGCCCTATCTGCCAACATTTTTTTTCTGATGTTTCATTTGTACTATTTGTACAGCCTTGTCACTGCATGAGGTTAAAGTAGCAAAGCACAACAGACAGCACATTAAAGTATGCAAGAGATGAGGGATACGGGGCTGAGAGGAGACCCCATAAACGATCCAACTTTCCCAACCCTACAGAATATGGAGAAGGCACAAGGGTTGCATCTGAAGCTAAACCTTAGAGTTTCTTAAGTAATTTTCTGTGTTGCATATCTTACGCCCTAGCTTTTAATCTTAAAATCCTTTTTTACATAGCCAAAGCTTGGCCAGTGTGTTGCCCATGTCTGACAGTCATACTGTTCATCATTCGGGAACTGGCTAAACCTCAGGTGTGCTCAGTGGTGGCAGGACTAGGCAGGGGGCAGGAAAAGAGAAAAATACTCTCTAAATGATACACAGGTGGAAAAACTCAGTATTTATTTGAATAAACTTCCAATTCTGTTTGCAGGAAATTCCTTATGATCTCCATCTATTTTTATGTTGGGTGATTGTTCAGCTCCTGTAAATAGAGGGGTGAACTGAGCAACTGTCCAATTGGCTTTGTCTATCTTTAAATGTATACAAGCAAATACACTCCATTTAAGCAGTCATTAGTCATGCTCACTCAGATACTCCCCCACCACTGCTAACTCACACACAAATTTGCCTTGCTCTACTTCTGTTAACTTCTAGAAATGATTCTTGCCAGACCTGAAAGTAAAGAAATCTTGCTCAGTTGAATTAGAATGGAGTCCAAGGGTTTGCCCAGCTCTCAATCTCTTCTATTTTTGATGTTTTTTTTTTCAAATTACCCACAACCTTTCTAAGTAGCATGCTCCTACTGACAGATTGACTGCAGGTCAGTGTGTGCTTGGCTATGAAAAAGGAAAAAAATGGTTGTCCAATTTTTTTAAATTAAAGAAAATACAGACTTCAAAACAACACATTATATACTATATGAAAATTTTACTGGTACTAATCTACATTAGTTTTCATAATTTACATCAAAAACTGATGATAGCCTGGCCAGGCTGCTAGGAGCAAGTGGAGGGTGGGGAACAGAAGTGGCTGCCAGAGGAGATCACTTACCTCCCAAGGCAGTGGGCGGGGCCACAGGTATCCCATACCCAAGTGTGCACCTCACCAACACTTCACACCTAGTGTGGGGCATCCTACTCCTGGTGACTGATGCCGTGCCCCCAGGCAAGATGGCAACAGAATAAAGTATAGCAGTGAGCCACCAAGGCTAACGAGATAATTAGATAAGGGAGAAAGCCCTCCTACACCCTCCCAGTACCTGACTGGGGGGTGGGGCCAGGTGAAGGCATGCATGTGTGCACCATCAGAGGTCAGAAGGGTCACAGGGGAAGGTGTGGGACCAGAGAAGCCTATCAATATAGGCTGGGGAAGAAATTGGTTGGGGAACGGTTCTGGAGTATGCAGAAGTTTGGGCTGAGAAAGCACCAGGTCTGCCCCACACAGGAAAATAACATAAACTTAGGGGAAGGAAGGGAGGCCATCTTACCCACTGTGCAAACACACTGGCCAGTGCGTTTACAGGACCTTCTGGCCACAGAATCCACTTGGCCAATGGTGGTGCCAACCCCACACACAGGTTCCAAAGAGGCAGGGAGAAAAGCTGAGCCACCTGGATGACCACACAGTGGCCGACTGTGGTCCCCAAAGGTGGTACTTTAATGCAAGGAGAAACTCTGAACACTGTCTTTGGTCTGGCCGAAGAGGGCTGGGTTTTCCTCTGGGTTTCCCAAAGGGCATGGGCTTTGAGACAAGAGTCTGCCCTTCTCCCAGATCAGGCAGCATTTGAATAAAAACCTCTTTTCTTTCTCACTCTATCTCTAAGATTTGCCTATTGGTGGTGGTGAGCAGCAAGACCCCCCACTTTGGTTCACTAACAAAGCTATCTAATTATGAAAGCCTAGTATTGACAATTTGTTTCCTGACAGAAAGCTTCAATGTGGGGCTATTTCATTGAAAAGAGGTATCAGGGAGCCCTCTTACGTGGGAAAGAAGAAAGGTCCAGGTCCTTCTCAAGGCTAAATATCTCCGTTCATTGTACATAATTCTTTCCTGTCTTCTAGTCCTTTCTAGTCCTAGGCAAGGGATCCTGTGCACATGTCTTTCCAAATGTGTTCAGTAAGCTTACATCATTGAGTGATTGTCAGCAATACTATAATGATGATGACTTGTTTAATTTTACTTTTCAACACTTGTAATAACAAAGGCCTCAGATTTACAGGGATAAATGAACTTTATTATCTTGAGAGAATTTACTATTTGTATATGGTGTATGATTTATAACCCCTTATTTCTAAAAATGAATTGAAGTAATTATACTGAATTGAGTGGAAATATGAGCTCATGAAATATTACCATATGCTGAGTTTTTCTTTTTTTTTTTTTGTATTTCTGAATATAGGCAATGACCTACTTTTTAGTTGAGTCAGGAACATTTTTGTCCCAATAAAAAATTTTCTCATAGACTGCTATGTTGAAATTCTACATATATTAAAAGATGAACTATTGTCCAAACATTCGAGACACCAAGCATAAAAAGACTTTTTTTTTTTAAATATTTTATTTATTTATTTTTAGAGAGGGAAGGGAGGGAGAGAGAGAGAGAGAGAGATCAATGTGCGGTTGCTGGAGGTTATGGCCTGCAACCCAGGAATGTACCCTGGCTGGGAATCGAACCTGGCATAAAAAGACTTTATCCCTCATAGCACAGAATGGAGAAAGTACTATTTGAGTATACTGAACTACCTTATTCATTATATAAATTTTTTGTTTTATTTCTTCCTTTTATAGATGTAGCACTAAGCAAAATTCATAATTACATAACTAATTACAGGTTTAGTAATTCAATGTCTCTTCTAATAGAATGTCAGTTCCATAAGAGCAGTGATTATTGTATAATTGTATAAGTAAACATAACTAACATTTTGTAGGCATTAATAACATGCCAGGCACAGTTTTATGTATTTTAAATACATTAACTAATTTAATGCTCATAGTAATCTCAATACCATATTACACATTGCAAAAAGCTAGGAAAAAATAGAAAAAAGTTAATTAACTATCCCGAAGTCCAACACCTGGGAAGTTGCGGGGCCACTCCTCAAACCCAGGCAATTCCCTAGCTCTGGCATTCCTGCTCTTTTTTTTTTTTTTTTTTTTAAGATTTTATTTATTTATTTTTAGACAGAGGGGAAGGAAGGAGAAAGAGAGGGAGAGAAATATTAATGTGTGGTTGCCTCTCACACACCCCTACTGGGGGCCTGGTTTGCAACCAAGGCATGTGCCCTGACTGGGAATTGAACTGGTGACCCTTTGGTTTGCAGGCCCGAACTCAATCCACTGAGCTACACCAGCCAGGGCCTGGCATTCCTGTTCTTAATCCCTATGTCACCTGACTTGGTTACACATAGGCTCTGGCTATTTGTAACCAAATAATCATACTGCCTTTTTATTTATCTATTTTTAACTCTAGGCCTACCCCTTATTACCAGAATGATTTATAGAAAGTTACTTAACTCTTTTTTTCTTAAAAAATATATATAATACCTGCCACAAGGACATGAAGAAAAAAATAATATCATTGCATAGAAACTATCAGCTTCTAATAACATGCTTGTTTTATTGTAGTTATCCAAAAACATTTATGAATTGAATGAAGGCAATATAATCATATAAACACATTTAAGATGCCCTTTCTGGTTTACTTCTTTGTTTGCTTGTTTTCTTACTGTTTAACTGCCAAATGGCACAGAATAAACTCCTTTGAGGAAAAAATTGTTAAAAATACATATAAACTCCTAGAACAAACCACAGGGGTCAGTTTTTGTAACACTGGATTACACATATGGCTTCTTAGATATGACAACAAAAACGCAATAACAAAAGTAGAAGCAGATAAATCAGACTTCATAACAACTGAAAATTTTTGGCACCAATGGATACTGTAAAGAAACTGAAAGACAACATACAGAGACTGGGAGAAAATTTTTGCAAATCAAATATGTGATCAGAGACTTGTAATGGGACATTAAAAAAACTCCTATAACAATAATAAAAGACAAATAACCCAATTAAAATGGGCAAAGATTTCAATATATAATTCTTTAAGAAAGACATGTGTATAAGTGGCCAATAAGTATACGTCAAGATGTTCAACCTCATGAATCTTTAGGGTAAGGTAAATAAAAAATTCAGTGAAGTACTATTTTACAAGTTAAAGGATGGTGATTTTTTTTATTTTTAAAGGCAGGCAACAAGTGTTGAAAAGAATGTGAAGAAATTCAAACTGTTGTGTATTGCAGGTAGGGATTTAACATGGTACAACCATTTTGGAAGACATTTTGGAAGTTTCCCAAAATGTTTTTCAAGAAAAAGTTAAACATAGAGTTATCACAGAACTTAGCCATTCAACTCCTATGTATAACCAAAACATATTGAAAATATGCACCCCAAAGTTCATAGCAGCATTATTTACAATAATCAAATGCTGGAAACAGCCTTAGTGCCAATCAGTATGTGCCAATGAGTGGGTCAAAAAATGCAGTACACTTACACAATGGAATACTATGCAGAAGAAAGAAAGAAGGAGCGCCTACCCTTCATGACAGCATGGATGGACCTAGAGAGCATTATGCTAAGTAACATAAGCCAGGAAGCAAAAGACAAATACCATGTGATCTCACCTATAGTGGAACCTAATGAACAAAACAAACAACCGAGCAAAATAGAGATTGAGACATGGAAATAAGGAACAAACTCACAGTGACCAGATGGGAGGGAGGAGAGGGATAACAGGAAAAAAGGGAAATGGTCAAGTCAAAGCGCATACATAAAGACCCATGGTAATGGACAACAGGGTGGGAACTGACTGGGGAGTGGGGGTGGGTGGGGCATGGAGAGAAACAGTAAAAATTGGAACTGTAATTCAGCAACAATAAAAATTTTTAAAAAATTAAAACAGCAAATACAAAAGAAAATATATATCCACATATAAAAGTGTACACAAATGTTTATAGCAGCATTATTCATAACGGTCCTGAAGGGGAAACAACATAGATGCCTATCAGTTAATGAGTGGATAAACAATGAATGGTATGTTCACACAATGGACTACTAACCATAAAAAGAATGATATATTAAAACATGGATGAACCTTGGAAAAATTTTATGAAGTGGAAGAAACTAGTCACAATGGCCACATATTGCATGTCTCTATTTATATGAAACATTCAGAACAAGCAAATCCATGGAGACCAGAGCAGATTAGTTTTTGCCACCAGGGACTGGAGTTAGGTGTGGATAAGGAGTGACTGCCAATGGGGATTTCCTTTTCTGAGTGGTAAAAATATACTAGTATTAGATAGTGGTGATTACACAACCTTGAGAATACATGAAAAAACACTGAACTGTACACTTTAAAAGGGTGAATTTTATGGTATATGAATATATATATATATGTATCAATAAAGCTACTATTAAAAATGTAAATCAAAAATCAGGTAATAGTTGTGATATAGTAACTACATTTGAGACTACGTATTTATTCATTCTGATTTCAGTTGCCACAACAATGAAATGAGTAATTGAGACTTATCTTTAAAGTCCTTTCCAGCTTAAAAATTCTGATCATAATGAAATAATGTTTTGCTTAACTGAAAATTTAAAAAAATTACATGATTATACACACATATACCTAATTAGCTGTTTTTATTCTCTAATAAACTTACATTATGAAATGTATAATTATCAGACTTAATTTTATATCTTTATAAAATTTTTCAAGTTAATTAACAGATCATGAAAATTTTGTCAGAGAATGAGAATACAATTTAATATGTTTAAACCTAAATATTGGCTTTGGCTATATAGTCTTCTTTTCAATATGACTGATGTTTGAAAAGACAACAAAGAGATTGTTTCAGGGGTAAAATGCTCAACAGCTCTAAGTGGAATGGAAAGTTTGCGATTATGAGTAGGTTTCAGGGAAGCAGAGAACAGCACATGGTGTCTGGGGTTGTGGGTCCCACATGAGAAGGAGAAGACAGTTCAGAGGGCATGAACACAATCATGGCTCAGTTCATAATTCTGATGAAAGCAGCCTGTCCTTGGGGTTCCTGTTTGGAAAGAGTAATCTGTAATACTGTGAACAGAGAAACTTGCCCTAAATCAGTTAGGTTTCCAGTTACACACCCTACGAGTCCTTTTTTGATAATGCATGTTTATTTACGATCCCTCTTCCCACGAAAGTAAAATATGAATAGCCCAAAGAAACTGGGTGAGCAGTACTTGTGAGTCTGACTAAAACAGATGTAGCTCTAGTTTAAATGTCAAAAGTAACAATAAACATATAATCAATTCAAGAAGTGATATTTGAGCTGTAATAGACTTTATGAGAAAAAAGTCTATTTGGTCATTTTTACTATATTCAGGTAGTTATATCACTTTTAAAGGTGTGAGGCAGCTCAATCCCATTGCTAGCTAGCAACATACCTATTACATAGAGTATGTTTCTTTTAATATTATTTTTGAATAATATGATTGCATATGATGCATTTAGAAGACACTAAAAATTATATAATCATACATTTCTAGTCTCTCTGCTCTCATTCTCCCTCCTCAGCCTAATGCCTGCTCTCATCTCTCCCCCAAAAATGACTGTTCTGAGATCCTTAAGTATAATTCCATAGTTTCTAATGCCTATACAAGAAAAAATATAGGATATCATTACCTCACATATTTAAATAAAAGACGGTACATGATACATACTGCTCTCCTACATCCTGTTTCATGTAAAAATATTCCTTGGGGATATATCCATATCAGTACATATTTTCCATCATCTCAGCACTGAATATTGGTCTCTCATTTAGTATGCCATAATTCATCTAAATTTTAGGTACATCCAAATATTTGCCATTTCAAACACTGTGGCAAATAAATGCTAATGCAAATATAGGAGGTCTGTCCAGAATGTATCCATCCATGTACTAAGAAAAATAGAGATATTTATTGAAGGAGATACAAGAAACAAGAAATATTGTGCAAAGGACAATGATACCTCAGTCCTCTTCAAAGCAGGCAGCAGGCACCTTGGCTCTCACACAGTTCTGCCAATCACCATCAGCTGCCCCATCATATTTTCCTGAATCTCACTGACAGTCTGAAATTTCTTCCCTTTCAAAGGTGATTTTAGTTTTAGGAAAGGCTAGAAGTTGCAGGGTGCCAAATCTGGGCTGTAGGGGTCTGCGTCACTTGCATGATTTGATTTTTCACAAAATATTCTACAGAGGATGTGATTAATGGCAGGTATATTGAAGTGTTGAAGCTACCAGTCACCAGTTGTCCATAGCTGCAATCTTCTAAATCATTTGAATAGTTTCCACAGAGGAATGTTCAAGCTTAATGCAAAATCTGGCACATATTCATTGCTCTACTTGCTCGGTCATTTTGAATGTGACAGCCACATAGTACACATGCTCACTCAACAGTGTCAACTGCCCCCACTAACTAGTACAGTGAAGTCATCATTGTTCATGCATGCGCATTCCAGTCCACTCTCCTTGGCTGCTATGTTACATTGATGTTGCACAAACCGTTCTTGTTATATTAACAATGGTTGTACTTTTTCCAGACAGACCTCATATATATGTATGTGTGTATGTACACACACCTACATATCTGTAAGATAAATTCCTTAAACAGGATATTAATAGGGCTTATTTATATTTCCATTAATAGGGCCTTATTTACATCATCTACATTCTGAAGTAGCTACATGGGTACATGACTTCTGGGTGAAACTCCAGTTTCACCAGGCAATATGAGCTGGCATAGACACAGTAACAGCAATAAATACCAGTTTCTGAGTCACTCCTCAACTGCAGATTTAGAAGGAAATATAAATTGCTTGATTAGCCACGCACCCTCTTGTACTTCCAGACATTTTGTGAATCTCAGGTCACTACTGTGAATTTTCTCTCCTTCATGACATGAAGGAGAGATCTCTGTTGTCTTCTACTCCTACTGTCACTCCCATGAACTCCCATGCCACCTCCTATGCCACAGCACCCTCTTGTCATTTTACCCTGTAATAATGGGGAGCATTTGCTTTTATTATGTTTCTTTCATACAGTCAGGTGATATAAACAATCTACTTTTTCCTCCTCTTCATCTTGATTTTTCAAATACTAAACAAATGTTAAACTAGAGAGCCCACTAACAACAATATTCAGTGAGTACTGATTGAAGCTAATACTAGCCTTGCTCACAGCATGAGCTGCTGCATTACTTCTTCTTGCACAGAGAACCATAGGTGTGTAAGCACACACACATGTGCATGCACACACTCACAAGCATATTTTAACTGTCCTCTGATCTGCCTCTTTTCTTTTTTTGTGCATAGGTAATGAGAGAACTATTATAGAACTTGTGACTCTTATGGACACGTAAAAAATTTAAATGATATTGTAGTTTATACGAGCCAACAATAATTTATAGATAGCTTTTGCTAAATTAATGATCCTTCTTGTATTATCAGTGAAAATTATGATACTGTCCTGGGTTACAGAACTTTTACATATTTGTTTCAAAGGGCTTCCAGAACTTAATAATACAATTTTTTTATAAATTGTTCCTATTGTTGGTTTTAGACTACTTGCACTGTAAGAAATTAAGAAATGGTTTACTTTTCAAACTTTCTTTCATAATGTGATTCATTCAAGTTGACTAACATTTAAATTTATCACTTTTCAAATAAATTTATAAAAGTGGGAAACAGTTTGATCTATTGTTAATGATTTCCCAATGCTTTAGGAAAACAAATAAAAAAGAAATACTTTCATTTCCATTGTCAATAGGCTAACACAACTGCATTGCTGATAATTATTGATAGTTCATCTGAAACTGGAAGTGCTGATATGCTGGACCTTTTCTTACCTTTCCTACCTCTCAGAGCTACCTTTGACAACCTGACTTCTTCCAGATGATAATAAAAATGGGTTAAAATAATTTCAAAAAAATTATTTTAATGCTTTGTACATCCTTAACAATTATGGCTTATACTCCTATTTTGGCATTTATAAGCTATCTCCATCATTTTGTATATAGGTCTTATCTCCATAATTAGGCTCTGACCCCCGAGGATAAGTCTTTGTATATGCTACATAACCTAACACAGTGTCTCTCCCGGGGTGGAAGCCTAAAGATTACTTGCTATAGATGATTGTGTGACTATTATTATTCAAGGCACATTAATTAAATGAGATCATTAAGCCATGTACATAACAGCACCTAGCACAGATATTGACACACAAAAAAATCAATAAATGTTTCACTCTATCAACTATCTTTGACACATATGACATGCAATTTTCTTCAAAATATAATGTTGTACAAGCTCTATACTATTTCTTCAGCACTTCAGTCTTACTTCTCCACTAACAGATAAAATACGCCATACTACTGATGTAAATTTCTGCCCCACTGGAAAAAGTAATGCTAAGTTAAAATGTAAATAGCCTTAGAATACTTCACCAATAATAAGTCTAAACATTTCAGATAATATATCAAGCCATTTAAGGAACCATTTTTAAATCAGTTTAGTTTTAATAAGTGAAACCAAGATATTTACCTTATCTAATTTTTTTGTCTCATTAAAAATTTCATATGTTTAAGAAGAAATCTAAGAGTTTATTACATATTTCAAAAGGTATGATTTCTATGATAGCAAGTATACATAATTTTATAAAACAGTTTTCTATATTTACAAATACTCTAAAAAGCAGAAATAGTTTGACACTCAGAGCCAAAATTCCATTTGAAAATAATAACTAATATTTTTACTTAGCTTCTTATCCATAAAATGGAAGTAATTCCACCAAAGTTTGTGGTTAGAGTGTTGCAAGAAATGAAAATAATAAATTTCAAAATATGACACATGATATACACCCAGTAAATGTTACCTCTTGTATTACAACTGTATCTGATATCTCACTCTATATGCTGTTCTAGCACCAAACACCTAGAGAATAAATATATCAGACTCAAGAGAACTTGCTTTTGGCAAGAATGAACATACTGAGGTTGAAGTCTTGGTTTTAACATTGGATCTGCTTAGTTAAGACTTTATATCTCTTGCACAAATCAATTCAGCTAGTTTTTAATTTCCTGATGAGAATATTATATAATAGCAATGAAGCAGTGGCAGCTTCTGCCAGGTTAACAGCATCAATATACATATATTTGAAAACCTTTTTTAAAGAGCTATAAAACTATTTTATTATACATTGCCATTTATCCATAATATTGATTATAGGAATTAGTTACTTATTCAATTACTGTCCTCCTCATTACTTTGTCAGCTCCACAGAAGCAGAGATCATGTTGTATCCCTATCTTTTTATGACTTCTTGAAAAACACGTTAATTATTTTTTGGTGTTATAAAAAAATCTATGTTATAGATGAATATACCAACAAAATGTGTACAAGTTAATTTTTAAAATAATTATGGTCACAAACACTATGTAGTCCTCACAAAATATTTTAAAGAAAATATTATCACTGGCCTTATTCATTTAATTTAAAACTTGAAATCTCTTTGTAATTTTAATGGTAGTGATTTTGATGATTCACTCAAAATATATCACTGAAAGAATTAAGTATAAATTACTTGTTATTACCAATGAACACTAAGAATAAACAAAAGTAAACTGTTGGGAGGAAGTCTAAAACTGATATCAGGCAAATGCAAAAATATTAAAGTATACTTTAAAGAAAACTAAATTTTATAAAATAGCATGGCTATTAAGATGAACTTATGTAAATGAAGTAAATGAATTTACATAAATTTATTTCAATTAAAGTTTGTAAATGGTAACTGTATAGAGTCAAAAATGTTTACTGAGTATAGATAATTATAGAAAATAGTAATATTCTTTCAAGTTGGACATCCATCAGAGAAACAGAATAATTTTAAGTATAAAAATCTATTAGTCAGTGTAGAGACTTGAATGTTTATGTTTAATCAGGCTTTATCTATAAACATTTACATTTTTTAAAAATATAGTTGTATTAGCCTTGGTTCAAAGTAGTATGCTATTCTAGTTAAAATATCAGGAGGAAGCTTAATTCACATTATAATCAGTGAATATAGTTCCAAAAGCAGCAGAACTGCAGTATCTAGGACAAGATCATGAAGTGTGGCCTCTGTGAAAAAAGTTATCTAGAATTTATTCACAATGGATAATATTAGTTTTTGAAATCAATCAACCCTATACTGATCAGTAGATTATTGCTAAAATTAAGGTGTCCAGTTCACAATCAGTAAAGAGCATTCTTCAAATAAAATCAGTTAAATAAAATAACCACTTCTTCACTTTTTAGTTAAGGTCAAGTACAGAAAACACTGAATGAAATTAACTGAGAGATCATAATGTGTTATGAAAAAGTGTAGAACTGCCAATGGTGTTCATATTGCTACAAACACAATACCTTGGTAGTCTTCAATGAGAAAAAGTTCAAGTTAATAATTAGGCATTGATTTGTTATATAAAATCTAGCAGGTTCCATAAAAAAGAGATCATTGATTTTCCATGGACTCACTGAGTAACCCTGTACAAACCAAATCACCTCTTATGCTTCGTCTTCATAATTTTTGAAAATGTGGTGACTGAAGCAAAAAATCTCAAAATGGTCTTATTCAAAGCAATTAACCCTAATTGTTGAAATATATCTAAATGAAAAGACATTTCATCGAATAACCAGATTTTAACATAAAACTTCCATAGGATGCATACCCAGCTAGTTTTATTTTGACCCATACTTACTTTCTTGGTCACTAGTTTTTTTTTTTCCTCCCACTGACTGAAAGCGATACATAAGACAACATTCTCCAGATCAGTCTTCAGTATGAGAGGTAGATAGATCTCCAATTCCCAGTTCAGTTACTGAATCGATTAGGAATTCAATAGTGCTGTTTCATCAAAGGTCTGAAAATATGCCAAATGGCAGAGGCCCCCTCAAATAATAAAAACTCCAGTGCCACTGAATTTCTGAGGATGAAGAATACATAAAAATGCCCCAGAATGTGGCTAATCCATGACATCCAGCTGCTACTTTTACTGTTAAATAGTACAGAGAGATAAAGATTTACATATCCATTTCCAAAAAACCTCCATGGTGAAAAATCAATAAAAACTTTCCTGTTTGCACACAAAACCAGTATTATAAGACAGGAGCTGTACCATATTTGCTTTTAAATTCTTCAAATTTAAACAGCATGTTATTTGTAGAAATTAATCACATAAACAAAAAAAGAATATCACCCAGCCAGTGTGCTTCCAGGAATTTGAATAAAACAATAAAAATTGCTTCTAAAAATTTGAAAACACATAGAGAACCAAAAATTAAACATAAAATTATTTAGGACCTGTATTTCCTTATATAATTAAGTATAGACCACATGTAAATATTTAAGACCATTCAAGATTTCTAAATTCCATCATATTCAAATTTATTCTGATTATATGTAGGTTAAAGGAAGAGATGTTTGGGAAATAAAAATTCAGAAAATGTCATTTACCATTAGTGTGATCATGGAAGTTAAGACCAGTCACTTTCCCTTTCCAGACTTCCACACTGCTATATATATATTTTTTGCCTGTAGTTTTATTTCATTGTTTACATATAAATGTTCTCTCTCCTCTTTTTTTGTTTCAGTTATTAGATTTTTCTTACTTCCTTATTCTCATTTACTTATTCAAATTTGGTCATTATCTAATCTTTCATTTTCATATTTCTATTCTATTTTATTCTTTATTTTAGTCTAGACTTTTACTCAAAGGTTGAGCGTTTGCCTCCATTGTTTATCTTGCTCCTCTTGCATAGTCCCGTTTTTTTTCACCTACCATCCTCATCCCACTGCTTCTGTGTGTACACGTGTATAAGCATTTTTGCAGATATAAGAATGTGTGGCATAATAGTCAGAATATAATCAGAAGAAGAAGGCATGATGGAGTAACAAGAAGCATGATAAAGATCTAGATTTAGAGAAGTTAAATTTTAATTTATTTTACAAAATGGTGAGAAAGTATCATTTTGAGAACTGACTTTACTGGTGCTCTCCTTAGCACCAGCTGCCCCTTCCCCCACCTCATCACTGCTAGTGTTCCAAGGTGTGAGACATAAAGGCAGAAAATATTTTTATATAAACATCTGTTACAAAAAAATGTAATTTACCTGTTCATTTGACCTATTCATATTACACGTTTCTTCATATCAAAAAAACAGAGTAGGTAATTTAAGTGAATTTATAAGTACCATTTCAAAGAAAAAAGCTGTTTACAATTTCTTGTTCTCAGAATTACAGTTCCTACCACAGTTAAAAACTCTAATGGACAATTAAAACTCTGTTCCTACTTTTATCATATTCTTTAACTGAACTCTGTCCGAAGAACTTAAATGTAAGAACACATTGCATTTCTAGGCACTGGGATCTGAAAGAAGTGTGCAGTCGAGCTCTAAAAGGATTAAGAACTATGGCATTACTGGTTTGTCACTGTATTATTTAAATACAACCATCAATCAAAAGGACTGAAAGTAGACAGATGTATAATGACAACACTCAATGTTTGTTGGTGTTTATCAAAAAAAAATGTAGAAGTGTTAAAAATATATGCAATGAAACACTTTTATCAGTGATAAAATAGTAATAAACAAGACATTATTTTTAAAACATGATTTGGAAAATCATCAGAACTATTAGTAAAATTTTTGAAAATACATTTCTAAGAAACAGTTGTTGAAAATAAATTTATTAAAAACAGAATTTGATATCTGTGGTTAAATTTAAGTTTTTTAACTAGGTGTGTTCAATATAATTATAACACCTTACTATCTGAATATCATCTGTTTTAAAATAAATAAATGTTTACAAATGAAGGCTTTCCTTGGTATGTTAGTAAGTGTATTGTCTAATCATGTAACTAAAAATACCTATTCATTTAACCTAAAATAAATTCACATTTTGAATTATGAAAAGAAGCAACAATTAAGATTATAAAATGTATATGTTCATATTACATTAAATTTTAGCTCCGTATTACAGTTAACAACATTTTGTTTTATTTAGGTAAGTACTTATGTCTAATGTTTCAACAAGAAGCATAAATTTAAATGAATATGTAATTTTTTCTACACTGAAAGAAAATAATGTTCAAGCTTTAAGAGAGAAATCTTCCCTTAAAGTTCAAGCTTTAAGAGAAAGTTACATGCAAAGAAAAATGTACGGGGAACCAACAGTGATGGGAAGGAAACCAGGACTCAAATCAACAGTTTGGAGCAGAAGGAAGAAATAAACATTAAACCAGAACAGAATAAAGAAACAAGAATTCAAAAAAACGAGGAAAGGCTTAGGAACCTCCAGGACAACTTTAAATGTTCCAACATCTAAATCACAGGGGTGCCAGAAGGAGAAGAGAAGAGCAAGAAACTGAAAACTTATTTGAAAACATAATGGAGAAGTTCCCCAATATGGCCAAAAAAAAAAAAAAAAAAGACTTCCAGAAAGCTCAGAGAGTCCCAAAGAAGTTGGACCCAAAGAAGCACAAACCAAGGAACATCATAATTACATTACCCAAGATTAAAGAGGAGAGAATCTTAAAAGCAGTGAGAAAAAAGGAAACAGTTACCTACAAAGGAGGTAACTGTTTCCTCCTTTGCGATTATCAAATGATTCCTCCCCCATGCGATTATCAAATGATTTCTCAAAAGAAACCTTGTAGGCAAGAAGGGGCTGGAGAAAAGTATTTGAAGTCATGAAAGGCAAGGACCTACATCCAAGATTACTCTATCCAGCAAAGCTATCATTTAGAATGGAAGGGGAAATAAAGTGCTTCCCAAATAAGGTCAAGTTGAAGGAGTTCATCATCACCAATTCCTTATTATATGACATGTTAAAGGGACTTACCTAAGAAAAAGAAAGAGATCATAAACAAGAATAGTAAAATGACAACAAACTCAGAACTATCAAAAATTGAACCTTAAAAAAAAAAACAAAAATGAAGTAAGCAAACAACTACAACTGGAAGAGATTCACAGAAACAGAGATCACACTGAGGGTTATCAGTGGGATGGAGGAGGGGGGAGAATGGGGAAAATGGTACAGGAAATAAGAAGCATAAATAGTAAGCACAAAATAGACAGAGGAAGGTTAAGAATAGTATGGGAAATGGAAAAGCCAAAGAACTTATATGTATGACCCATGGGCATGAACTACGGTGGGGGGGCATGATGGTGAGAGAGGGTGTACAAGGCGGAGGAGAATAAAGGGAAAAATGGATAATTGTTAATAGCATAATCAATAAAATAACTTAAAAAGAGACTCTATAGATTGCTTATGTAAGTAAGAAAGAAAAGAGAATTATTCCGATGACTATTATTGGCACTATCCTCAAAGTAAGCATGAGCAAAAACACACTGTTTTCAATAATGGGTGGTGGAAAGGCAATAAGGGAATATTCTAAAAAGTAATACTACTTTCAAAAACTTTAAAGTTTTTTTCTTTACTATAAAGGACATCACTGAGGAAAATAACAGTTGAGTAATGCTTATGTTTCAGATAAATAGTATGATATCAGTGTTAATTTTCTACTTTGGATACCTGAGTGCAGCTAAATAAGAGAATAAGAGTTTATATTTGTTTTGGGGGGTGGTTTTTGAAATGCACATTAATGTAATGAGAATCTAGAGTTAAAGAGTCATGTGTGCAATTTATTCTCCCATGGTTCACAATGTTATATATAATTTTTAAAAGCAAAAATTTTTAAAAGATGATATAGGCTCAGATCAGGTAAGTGCAATATGCCTTAGGTGAACCAATGTAAATCTATGACTAAAGTCATACTGAGTCCTACTGGTGATTATGGTGATATGTTTTTCTGTAACAGAGTAAGTTTCAGACAAAACTTGGAACGTAGATACTTCAGAATCAGACTGAAGACAAAGATACCATGACAATCCTGGCATAGCCTTAGGCAGGGTCATTTTTTTTAATGGCTCTTTCAGAATCCATTTCAGCACCATATACTAGTGCTGGAGTCTTTTCACAAAAGCAAGGAAAACACTCTAACAGGAGAGAATATGCTTGTCTTTTACAGCCTGTGGCCACCTGACTTGCTATTCTGTTTCAATCCTTCAAGACAAACAAGGGAGGTTCTGTATAGGGGTTGCCCATAAAAAGACCAAAGTAGAGACATGATAAAAATGGGTACAGAGACAATATATTCATTGAGGACAAATAATTTATCTTCATCTGTAATCCACTCAAGTCTTCTTTACCCCATATTCTATAACATTTTGTTTTTCTTTCTGAAGATCATAGAACTATGGTTATTTTGGGAAAAAGTCCAGGGAGAACTTTTACATATTAGATGATATTTATTATAAACTTCAATATTTACTATTTTCAAGGTAAATAGTGTGAATAATGAGTAGCTGTAAGAGTAATATTATTTACTACTAATTATAATATTACTATTTAAAATATCTACCCACTCTGTGCCTGAAGCAGCATTAAGCACTTCAATACTTACAATATGGCTTTTAATACTTAAAACGATTTCATGAAGTAGGTACTGATATTTTCAGTTGAAACAAAAATCATGAACTTATATAAATTAATTATTCAAGGTTATAATGCTAACAAATCAGAAGCTTGGCAGTTTAAGTTCAGAGCTCACACCTTTATGAAAAAGTTTGGTAATTGCCAACATCACAAAGCATAAAATGTTCCAAAGTGAATTCCACATACAAACTGATAAGAGTTATCAAACACCATGGGTCACTATCTCTAACATGACTTTTTGAGGATCCAGTGCTCCCTAACACTAAATTATATGAATTTTTATGAATTTATGAATTTCCAAATTACATGATTATTTCTTTAGCTAACAGGAAGAAAAATGCCATGTTAGTAAGAAAAGTGTTATTTTACTAGGATCACAAATGAATCCAAAAATTACTGGCGTGACCTTACTCCCTCAATAAATATTATTAGTTACCTATTTTATCCCAGATACTACTGTTGGTGCTGGGAAAGTGTGGTTAGGCAGATATAAATTTCTGGCATCCTGAAGTGTTCATTCTAGGGAGAAAAACAAAACAAACACGATAAAAATATAGAGCATAGCATAAAATAACAGGAGACAGGAGAAAAACTAAAGCAACAACACCTAATAGGTCTGTGTTATGTTGACTAAAATCTGCCACTCCCCACATTCCCTTCATTGGTTCTAGTTTTTCCCTAGGGAGGCAAACAAAAGAAAAAATCTAGCCCTGGCTGGCATAGCTGAGTGGATTGAGCACAGGCTTCGAACCAAAGTGTCGCGGGTTTGATTCCCAGTCAGGGTACATGCCTGGGTTGCAGGCCATGACGCCCAGCAACCGCACATTGATGTTTCTCTCTCTCTATCTCCCTCCCTTCCCTCTCTAAAAATAAATAAGTAAAATCTTTTAAAAATATTAAAAAAAGAAAAAATCTATTTTTTAAGATAATAGACTCTGAATTTTGTAAAACAACCTACCACATCCTACCAAATAATTTTATTGAAAATATACACACATCCAAATTGTGTTAAGTGTACCTAATATAAAATTATTCTGACTATTCTCCTCTAGACTTGACCCCTTCTATTAATGTCCCACTGCAACAATGGCTGGACCTTGAAGCAGCCACCAGATATGGTTGGATCAAGGCAGTCATCTTTTTTCACTCTTTTTCCCTGAATCTTATAGTTCTATAGGCTATTAATAACATGAATTATAACAGATATACTTGAAAATAAGGTCAGTTCTGACAATTATTTGCTGAATGATTTTGGGCAAGTCATTTAATTTCATTCAATTAACTATTTATATACTATTTATAATAATTTCAATCTTATTGGATTGTTATTAAAGATAAATATCAACCCATTTATTTATTGAATTTCTTGAAGAAAAACAGGTGAATATATGAAAGTCACTAGCCTGAGGTATACACATAGTATACACTAATTAGTGCTTCTTTCTCTCTCCCCCCCACATTGAATTCAGTCTATCTAAATATGCATGCTATAGTCAAATAAAGTTAATCCTCATCTCCGACTGTGCACCTGTTTTTGCTGATGCTAGTTCCTTTTTAAAAAATACTTTGGAGTTAACTCTATAAACATCATTATGATAATCTTCATCTAGTCTCTAAATTTTTTCCAGTTTACTGGAATTTCTATTTTGTAATTCAATGTATTCAACATATTTAATATCCCTTCCAGCTTCATAGAAACTGCAAGGGTAAAAAGATAATTTCCAATATTTTCATCCGAGTTGATAAAGAAAATTTAGAATAAGAGTCAAGGATGGAGTCCTGTGACAAACCACTAGAAATCTGCCTTCTAATTAATACTAATCCATAATTCAGTGTTCTCTGAATATAATCTTTCAACCAATTATATTTAGCCTGCTATAAAATTGTTATTTTGCAATGCTATTTGAAAATTGCTGAATTAAACAGAATCAGGGCCAGTTTCCATTATTGTGGTGCTTTAGGGTATACGCTAACATGCACTGTGGACCTCCAAAGAGAGATGTTGTATGCAACATTCATCACACTCTGTTGACCACAAAAGCCATTTATCTTATAGCACTCACTAATATCCCAAATCTCATCTTTATAATAGCTACTGAGATTAAATAATATTTTTTTAACAAGGACTCAACTCTGATGTTGGAGTTGAGTCAGGTCTATCCCACAGACACCCCCCCCACACACACACACACACATTATCATAGGAGAAAGAAAGCAGAAATTTAATTACATGTGTGTGTATGAAATGAGCTTCATGGGAATAGAAAGTGCTCAGAGTTTACTTACTGGTTACTGATGGAGTACCATATATCTGTAACAGGGTGCAGCCAATGTGGGGAGGGGCAAATAGGGATTTGTAATGGGGTCCAGAACTCAGTGTCCAGGAAATATTAGAAAAAATATATATATAGGATGTCCTCACCCCCACAAGTCTGAGCTGGGGAATGGGACACATGGAGCAGGGCCATTGATAGTTGTTTTGAATAGCAACAATTTGCTGATAACCTCTAGAACAGTCACTTAACATATCTACAAATTTTAACTGGTTTCATAGGTATGTTAAACAGTTGTGGTCATGCTTTGAGCCAGGGGGATGGGAGTGACTTCAACCGATGATATAATTGAGAGGCAACTCCCCCTGGTTACAGAGACTGTGTAAGACCTTGGAGATGCCTGGCTCCACACCACATGGCCACACCTGCCCGGACTTACTATGGCTGCCCAGGAAAGCTGGAAGAATACGGGAATGCTGGCAGCTGTGGCCAATTGTGGGAGGAGTCAGAAATGGTGCGGCAGAGGAAGATTGGTGCTGAGATTTAAACCCAGGTGCAGCAGCCATGCAAGGTCTTTTGGGGACCATGTGGTTTGGGCAGAGAAGAACCACGGACTTCCACATCTTTTTCTGAGATACAGTACCCTGGACTGGGCAGAGGGGGAAGGAAGGACTGTGCATTTGTGGGTATTCTAAAGGACTTTAGAATCTCAATGAAGACATTAAGTCATTACTCTTAAGTCTGTATAACTCTTTAAATAAATAATCCCTTTCCTTTTCACCAGTCTCTTGTATTGAGAGATGGCTTTCCCTGGGTGGGTAAGGCAAACCTAGTACAGTGTGAGGACTCCCAGAGCACAAGGGTGGGTCCATTCAGTTAATAGTATATCATTCACACCCCCCAGTCTGTTCTGTGACATAACCAGGATTACAGGAACAAGACTCAGAGAGGAATTCCTTATCCCAGTAATATGAGCTGAGACTTAGAGCTAGGGTAGTTACTGCTAAATCTACCTAATACATGACATACCAATTCAGACTGTAATTTTCCTGTTCCTCAGTATGAGGAATTATACAGACCTTCAGGAGATCTAGTCATGTGGAGGTATAGAAGATAGAGGAAGGTAAATGAGGTAGTTAGAAACCAAAAGACCCAAGGATATTATTGTGACTACAGTATTAGGAATACTACTGTGACTTCAAAAAAATAAAGTAAAATATTGGAACTGCATGCAAGATATGGCAATATACAGTTGAGTCACAGAACCCAAAGCTTTCTTCTGATTTTCATTACATCCAATGGTTAAAGCTCTTTCACCTATGTAAAACTGCCTCCCTTTTCTCTGACATCAATATCAACAATGTCCTCAGCAAAGTAATTTGGGAGAACACTGATCTCTTTTTTAGTCTCTGGCAGAAGATGAGTAAAGAACCTTTTTAAGCACCAGGCTGCACTTGTAGGAAATGCATAACTGTAACTACAAAAACAACACAATTTTACAAATCAAACAAATATCAGATGTATCACTTTTTATTCTTTTTAAAAATATTTTTATTTTTATATATTTAGAGAGAGGGGAAGAAGGGAGGGAGAAAGAAAAAGAAAGAAACATCAATGTGCAGTTGCCTCTCATGCACCCCCTACTGGGGACCTGGCCTGCAACCCAGGCATATGCCCTGACTAAGAATGGAACTGACAACCCTTGGCTTCGCAGGCCAGTGCTCAATCCACTGAGCCACACCAGCCAGGACTCATTTTTTATTCTTTAAATGTTTAGCAAATTTTCTTCACAAAAGGAGAATGATGAATTTTTGAATTAGTGAAAAATATTTATTTGTGAAAACAAGACTTTAAACCATCTAAACAAATAAAGGCCCCTTCTAAACTGAGAAAGTTCTTAAAATAGGTTCATCAATATCTTCTAGTAGTTATTCTTGCATTATTATTAAGATAGCATCCACCAGAGACAGCTTCCCCAGGTCACCAATATTTCCATCTTCCTTTCTCTTCATTACGTATACGTTATTCATATTTCTACTTATGGGCACAACTATGGCTTCCACTCTCACTTATCCTGGCCAAATACTCTAGTCAGCCAGGAAATGTCAAGGGATGTAATTCTCAATAAATAGTCCTCTCTGCTATTTGTTAAGGGACATACTGAGAGGCATGATCAGGGTTGATAAAAATATACTTCACATAACAACTCATTTTCTGCATAACTTACCTTCTGTTCCTTTTATGCACAGTTGCTTTTACTATTTTATCTTTCATGATATCTCCAATACAAAATAAGTAAATAAAATAATTTGGGTCCATAAGAAGGAAGAACAAAAATATTATAATTTCCACTTCTGGCTATTTCTAGATAATATCCCTCAATCTCTATTACATCTTGCCTATACCTAGAATTCAAATATACTTAGGATAGTAAGGAACACCAATTTTTGAGTATCTATAGTTATACAAGATATAGTTTAATATGAACAAAATCAGAAATATACATAAATAGATAAATTACTATTAAGTGTTTAAAATCACAACTTCAGTCAATAATAGTATAGTTTGGAACTGTGACAGTCCACCAAAGTGTATGTTCCATTAGATTTTGTTAAGCACATTACATATACAATTGAGAAATAAACACAGATAGGTATCTTCCATTTTACTTTGTTATCATTAACAAACTGATGATTGATATATAGTGTGAATGTTTTTTACATCAAATTTCTAAATATAAGAAAAAAATATATATCTCAAGTACATTAAGTTTTATAGTCTTCCATAGCCTTATCTGTATTTTTCTTCCCTGGTCCCTAGAAAATGTCATAATATTTTTCAACAAAAAATTCAAAATTATTCAACTAACAATGTATTTATTTAGAATTCTTTGTTTTAATACATATTGTCTTGTGAGTCATTTAGAGTACAAAACTTATTCAGCATGGTGAAGCAACACACAGTCTTTATCAATTATTGCTATAAAGATTTTTTTAATATCTAGCAGTGGCTTTATTTAACAGTAAATATCTTTTGTTTTCTTTATGTTACTACCTGATTTTCCCCCTCAAAATTTTTCATGGCCACATTGCTAAAGTACACAGCTAACTACAAATATTCTTATAAATTCTTATTTATTTCCATAATATACCTTTGTCATTACTTTGCCACTACCAAATTGGAGAGTGTTGACAGATTAATTTTTAACAGCCCTACACCAGGACTTTAAAATTAATATTACAGTTCTAGTTTTCCCTGAAGAAATATACTATAGAAAATAAGATACATATCACTTTGGTGATCACATTACCAATGCCCTCAGTATCAATAAACTGCATATAAATATCAAATACATATATCCCTGACAAACTCTAGCATACAAGAAGGAAATTATGATAAAGTTGCAAAATGACAGATGTGCTTCCTAGTTAGGCTGACATACTTTAACAAAAATATGTAGATATTACCATATGAAAACAATTCAATCTTATTGTAGAATCTCCTACCTGGAGAGTGTCATTGAATAGAATATCATACAAAAATACCACCACATAAAAATAAATTTTAATTTTCACATCACAAAAGAAACCTTTCATTATCCATGGCGAGAAGGAAGGCATTTTACAAAGGACATATTTTATCTACTGAAATGTTAAAGGACTTACTTCAAGGGCAAACTAGCTATATATTTCAGATATATATTATATGTATTTATTCACAACCCAAAGTGTTTTATTTTCTACATTTAATAAAATTTAAAGTCTTCAAAAACTGAAAACAAAGGATATACAAAATGCAGAACTATATTTACACAAATGTTTATGTATTTTAATTTATTTATTCTTTAAAAAGTTTACAGAAACTCTAATTAAAGGGATCTATATACTCCCTAATGTTTAAGCTTGTAAAATTAAAAATGAGTGAAAAAATAATGAAAAAAAACTTCCCCAATCTGGCACAGGAAATAGACATGTAAGCCAAGAAAGCTCAGAGAGTCCTAAACAAGTTGGACTCAAGGAAGCACATGCCAAGACATAATTAAACTACCCAACATGAAAGATAAGGAGAGAATCTTAAAAGCAGCAAGAGAAAAGGATACAGTTACCTACAAAAGAGTTCCCATAAGACTATCAGCTGATCTATCAAAAGAAATCCTGCAGGCAAGAAGGGGCTAGAAAGAAGTATTAAAAGTCATGAAAAGCAAGGACCTACATCCAAGATTAGTCTATCCAGCAAAGCTATCATTTAGAATGAAAGGGCAGATAAAGTGCTTTCCAGATAAGGTCAAGTTGAAGGAGTTCATCATCACCAAGCCCTTATTATATGAAATGTTAAAGGAACTTATCTAAGAAAAAGAAGAATATCAAACTTTGAACAGTAAAATGACAACTAATTCACAATTATCAACAACTGAACCAAAAAGCAAAAAATGAACTAAGCAAACAACTAATACAGGAACAGAATCACAGAAATGGAAATCACATGGAAGGTTATCAGCAAGGAGAGGCATAGCAGAGAATGGCGGAAAAGGTACAGGGAATAAGAAGCATAAATGGTAGGTAAAAAAAGACAGGAGGAGGTTCAGAACAGTATGGGAAATGGAGAAACCAAAGAACTTATATGTATGACCCATGGACATGAGCTAAGGTGGGCAAATGCTGGAGGGAGGGGATGTGCAGGGTGGAGGAGGATAAAGGAAAGAAAAAAAATGGGGCCACTGTAAAAGCATAATCAATAAAATATACTAAAAAGTAAATAATAAGTGATATTTAAAGGCACTCCCATCACTATTTCCAATACCCAAGTGCTGGAAACAACCTAAGTGTCATCAGTAAATAAGTGGATAAAAAACCCTGCAGTACATTTACACAATGGAATACTACATAGCAGAAAGGAAGAAGGAGCTCCTACCTTTTGTGACAGCATGGATGGAACTGGAAAATATTATGCTAAGTCAAATAAGCCAGTCAGAGAAAGACAAATATATATGATCTCACCTATAACAGGAATCTAATGTACAACATAAACTAACAAACAAAATAGAACCACAGGCAGGAAACATGGAAGAATGAAAGTGACCAGACAGGAGGAGAGAGGATAATAAGGGTGGAAAGACAAGGAAGGGAATAGTCAAAGAATATATATGAGGGACCCACGAACATGGACAACAGTGTGGGGAATGACTGTGAAGGCAGGGGAATGGATGGATGGAGGAGGGCAAAGGGGAAAAATTGAAACAACTGTAATAAAATAACAATAAAAATGATAAAAATAAGCGATGTTTATTTTATTTTTTAAATGGAGCTTTAAAACTTTGCAACAAAGAATTATGTTTTACAAAATCCATTCCAACTTTAAGGATTGTACATTTTGACTTCAGTTTTTATAACATTATCATGGCTGCAGCAAACTATACATAACAGGAAAAAGTGACTTTATTTCCTTATGTTGGACTGTGTATGGATGTCTCCACTCTTTGTGAATGCAAGGAATACTTTTATGTTGCTATAAGTACAATACCTAATGTAAAAATTAACTAAATACTTAAATATTTTTTCAAAATAACCAAAACCAAACAAATGTTGATAATTTATAGAAACTACTCAAATATCTATATAGTCATATGGTCATTTTCAAAATGGGAAAAATATTGAATTATATCCAAAGAGGCATGTGATATTCAAGGGATGCTAAATATCTTTGCCCTAAAATTTTATTAGAATAAATAAAATCATAAATATCAACATTTATGGAGGGAAAGTGAACATGACTATTTTACAGCCTTGGGTATTCTAAAATATGATGTTTGAGCTGGTCTACTTTTTCAGTAGATGTATTTTTGTATTTTAGAATATAAATTATATGTGAATCACCTAACATTTCCCAGGATGTTAGGACATACCATTAAAGTGAGAAGCCTTCTCTCACAGCTCCAGTTCCATCAGCAGAAGTCTTCGCACTGCTTCCAAGGCCATTCCTAGCATGTCTGGAATGCACCATGGATCTCCATAGGCATTATCACTGAAAACTCAAGATCTTCCACTGCTTCACAGAATAAAAACTACCTAGACACTTACTAGCCTAAAATATCTTCTTCTGTCTCTATCAGAAATTTTACTAATATCACAATCCAAACATTTGTATGGCTCCAAAATATTTTATGCCATATGTCTCTCTCTCACACGCACACATACACACGGGGACACTTCTCCTGCTGTTAATGTGTATGACATTAGCTGTATCAGTAGTATCGAAATCCAGGACCATTGGCTAAGATAATGTAGAACCATATTCTTAAAGATATAGCTCACAGAAATCCCTCAAGGGCTACTACGGCTAAAGGAATAATAAACCTACTTCCTTTGAAGTACTTTTCTATACATTAAAGGTATGGCAGTAAACAACAGTTACAAAAATCCAAAAAAGTTCTAATAGAGTTACATTCTAGGTGAGACACCATATCCACTTCACAAAAGCAACCTAATTTTAACTACATTTCTTTACTCTTTTTTTTTTTTCAATGCTTAGGATAGTACTTTAATTCAAGTGAGAGTTCAGCAACTAACAAAAACTTAAGAGACCATTTGCACTAAGATCTCATTAAGATATAAGAATACATTACATTTGGGAGAAAATAATGGATGATAAATTCAGTTAACTTTAACAGCTACAGGGAACAATGAGTATGCTTAAAGTAGAATGAAATATCATGAAAATACCCCTGACTTTAAGCAGACATGTTCTTTGGTAAGAATTGATGAGTGAAAGTCAAAATTGTATATCCATTTTAGAGTGAGACTTCAAAGAACTCAGGTAGTAAAGTCAAGCATCATTAGAAGCAGATAGGGAACAAAGGCAAAAGAGAGGAAGAGAGGAAAAAGGAGAGGAAAAAAATGAATACCATAGTAAACAGTCTCAGATAGGTAAAACCAAAAGGGTCAGAACACATCCTCTTATTTAGAATAGTCAGGGAATTAATCACTTCATCTCAATCATTTGTATAAGTTGTCCCTTGGGATAAATTTCTAAACCCTCTGGGGATAAGTGGAAGACTGAAATGCAGACAGGATGTTTCTTATGTTGGGGGAAAGGTAGAATTGAGCTCAAAGGTATATTTTAGCAACTACTATCTTTTGCCTTTGGAGCTGAGATGCACAGCTTAATGATTTAGTTTATATTTGTAAAAACATCATGACACTTAAAAAATGCAGAATTTCAATATACTATTTTCAAATTTTATTATTTGATTTATTAGAAAGGATTTTCTCTAGTACTAATTAACAATGTTTATACTTATCTCCAAATTTCTCACAAATACATACCATCAATAAATAGTGCAGAATACTTTTCTTAATAAAATGCTATTAAATTTCAATAGCATATGCCCCTACTGACACAAGCCTTAAGTACATACTTACTGATGTTATATCACACATCTATATTTTTCAAATATTCTTTTTTCTAAATTTTTATTGAACTTTTTCCATTACCATTTAGCACCCTTGTGAAATCACAAAAATGATGTGTAAGAAACTAAAGAAGGCTAAAAAGACATTAATCAGTTTTATCAATGATGACATCTAGTACATTCAAAAAGCCTTGAGCCCTGGCTGGTGTGGCTCAGTGGATTGAGCGCTGGACTGTGAAGCAAAGGGTCACTGGTTCAATTCCCAGTCAGGACACATGCCTGGGTTATAGGCCAGGTCCCCAGTAGGGAGCATTCAAGAGGCAACCACACAATATGTCTCTCTCCCTCTTTCTCCTTTCCTTCCCCTCTGTCTAAAAATAAATAAATAAAATCTTAAAAAAAAGAAAATATAATTTGCTATGCAAACATCAATTACATTAATGTAATAATTTTTTTTTAAAAAGCCTTGGTTCAAAACTTTCCTTCCTGCTCCTGTACTAGGCTCAGCTGTTGCCATACAGTGATCTCACTAGCACACTCTTACTTCCTTGTCCATGGATGTTATGCTATTGCCATGGCTTAACTACCACTGTAGTTATATAATTGAATTAGTCAAAATGCTATCTGAGGGAGCTCATTTTTACACACAAAACTGCACTCTGCAAAGTGAATTCTGTTATGAACCATAAATAATTATGCTACCAGATTCCCTGTTTTGATTCACTTTAGACAATTTACATTCTGTAACACAAGATAAAAAGAAAAGATTTTATGCAAAGAACTAATATTTATTAATCTATAAGTGTGTAAACACATACACACACACACACATATATTTCCCAAAATATTTTAGGCTGTTGACAAATAAACATGCAATATAAGCTAATAAATATTCTTAAAATAGGTGAAAAAATGGACAAATATGGAGTTAAATCAAGTATTCTAGGTCGGACTGAGATAGGAAAGAAACTTTTTGTATTAGCAATACCTAATACTTAATCTTCACAAGTTCTACAAATTTGAATCTGAGGCTCCAGCTAGTAAACAATTTATTTAAAAAATAAAAATGCTGCCCTGACTCGTATAGCTCAGTGGATTGAGTGCAAGCCTGAGAAGCAAAGTGTTGCCAGTTCCATTCCCAGTCAGGGCACATGCTTCGGTTGCAGGCCAGGTCCCCAGTAGGAGGCTCACAAGAAGCAATCACATATTGCTGTTTCTCTCCTTCTCTTTCTCCTTCCCTTCCCCTCTCTCTAAAGGTAAATAAAATCTTCTAAAAAGTGCTGAAAGTAAAGAATACTTTTTTATTTAGAATAGAAATGTTAAGTTAGAAATGAATGTTACCCTTCTCCTAAAATGTATAATCTTACAATGATGTTATTACATAGAAAAAAGTTCAAGAGGGCTTACAAGAACCTACCATGTGTAAAACAAAGAATAAAGGAATACCAAGAAATAAAGGAGTAAAAACACTTGTGAAATGTCAGTGTTATCCCTGCATTGCTGATACTAACAAATCAAGAGTAGATGAAATCACATTAAAGATCAGCACTTTTGAATCTATACTGTTGTCTAATAGTTTTTCACATAATTAGATCATTTTTAATCTGCTTGACAAGTTTGCCTACCACAGACATTTTTTTTCTCCAAAGCAGTAAAGTATAGGATCATTATTTGTGCAGTCTGGCACCTCAGCAGATATAACCTAAAGATGACTTAAAAGACTATTGAAAACTTTATAATTAAGATGCTAAATAAATAATATGTTATTAGGTGTGTGTAAGGCTATTTAAAAGAGCTCTAGAAATCTTTCCAACCTTTTCCTGAAGGGACGGTCAGTTTTCAAAAGTGACACGACAGGAGGCAGCATCACAGAAGGCTCCCTGCACTGATGACACCTGAGTAACTCACTCCAATACGCCTCTAAGGATGCCTGGCTGGTTCACGCCTCCACCACTCTCACAGCTACTGATGACTATATTGAAAGTAAGTGATCATAGTTTTTCTACTTGTACATAAAAAGTTATAGGATGTACTGTCCAATCCTACTATATCTCTTCATCATTATAAAATGGAACCAATAAATTTGTATACATTAGATATTTTAATCTTTAAATCAACTTTTTAATAAATAGCAATATTTAAATATATAGACAAAAGTAGTAAGAACTGTTAAGATTTAATCTCATAGCAACCAATAATACCTACTTGTATTTAATTAAATGGAATAAAATGTATTTGTGTGTGTGTGTGCATGTATGTGGAGAAACATCCTGTAAAAGCTCTGAACAGTTTATTCAGAATTATTCAATTTCTATTACAGATTTTTTCTAACAGATGACAAACAGCAGTTTAATAAAATATATCCTTATAACAGTAATGTCCTTGTATTCACTTTTATTTTCTTACATAATGCAATCAACTGCATATGCAACAGACATTTTTCTAAAGTAAATGTACAACTTCCTGACACATTTGAATTGCATAAAAAGTTCGGCCTAGGCCCTGGCCGGATAGCTCAGTTGGTTAGAGAGTCACTCCGATATGCCAAGGTTGTAGGTTCTATTCTAGTCAGGGCATATATAAGAATCAACCAATGAATGCATAAATAAGTGGCACAACAAATCAATGTTTCTTTCTCTCTTCCTCCACTTCCTCTCTCTCAAATCAATAAATTTTTTAAAAAGTTAAGTCCAGCCTACTTTCCAATCAACATCACAAGTGAAAGATAACACTAAAGAGAACATTCATTAATTTGTGATATCCCCAACCTCAAAAGTAACTCAATAAATAGTACAACAAGAAAATATGTTCAATATAATTCCTTCTCCTTAACTCTTGCTTATTTATGGCAAAGAGGTAAGGCAAAAATAACTGGAGAGTACCCAGCTTGGCATGGCATTCATTAGCACCTTTGTTTTTCTCATAACAAAATAAACTCTGTAGTTGAAACTTATTTTTGTAGAGGACATCACAGTTTTCAAAGCTTTACACACTAAATCCACCTGAGGACACCTCCTATCACAAGCTACAATGGACAGCAGCAACACAAAAATTACATGGGTGACAAAGATTTTACTGCAGTTCTTTTAGAATCCACATATTTAGCCAGAAGTTTGGTTGCCTCTGTGAAATTCTATGATTTCATAAATTTGATTCTTTGTCCCTCTTTTAAATTTTAAGCATCAGAGTTCAGGAAAAAATTATATTACACTTTAGCTCTAGCAAAAGAGAAACGGTTCTTCTCTAAATTTTTATTTTATAAATACTATATCAGCACATATTGTAGAAAATTTATAAAATACAAATTGCACAAAAGAAGTAAATAGGAAAAGGTGCCATTTTGAAGGAAGAACTGATATAAAACATACAGGCAGACCTCAGTGTCATTGCCTGGAAGCTTACCAATTCATGATACTATGGAAGCTTACCAATTCATGATACTGTGGAGATGCAAAAGGTAGTCCAGCCTTTTAATGAGATATCAATGTTGATTTAGCAATGATTTTTGTTTGTGATAACTCTCTGGTGCAGACTGTACAACCTTCACACACTACTTGGTCATTTTGTGTACTTTAAAACAGCCATGGTTGCTCATTGTCCTTCTGGAGAATACATTCGCTTGCTGTGGTCTCTGGTCCAGTATCTTGTGAGTAACATAATAATTTTCACATTTTAATCACATCTTAAGATTTTCAGGTCCTTTCAGTGATTTTAGACAAAAAGGATTAAGGATTATTTGAATGGCATTAAAGATAATTTAAAAACTATCACTCCTGCAATTCTACCTCTTTTTAAACTGTTCTATTTTTAGCACTTTATATAGTTCCTGATACACATTATAAGCTCTAGGTATATTTGAATAGCACTCCTTCTGGTCCACAGTTCCATAATTATAGTTAGAAAGTCGAAGCAAAGATGATGTCATTGGGCATACTCTCCTGATACACATTTAAAGCTCTCAGGATGCACTCTGTGTTGCTGTGACTGCCTGTTTGTTGGGACTCTGATTGCTTGACTCCTGCATAACCTTCTTTCTCAGTTGTTTATTCTCTTCAATTTGCCTTTTCATTTTAAGTGAACTTGTCCCAGGTGCAGAATACTAACAGTTTCTATTGTATTCACCTCTTCAGATTAATAACCACATCTGAACTTACTACTTGGTTTATCCTTAGTTTTGCTTTATATATGGAGATTTGGAAATTGGCCTGTTCACTACCCTTGGCTCTGTCTCCTGAAAGAATCCTTTCTAAGTATGTGCTTATTGAACAACTCCAAGGTAAGAATTGTTCTGTCCTCCTCCCATGCCTTTGTGAAGTTTACGATCCAGTGATGGGAATAAACATTAATAAAATATGGAAGCAAGATGCACAGAAGGAAAATAATCATAGTACATATGAAGTCATTTTGTCATGAAATATGCAATTAGAAGTATATGCTATTTCATGTGGGGAAGAGAAGCAGCCCTGGTAGCTGGCCTTGCACTATCGGGTAGGCCTTGATCTTACTACAAGTTGGTCTGACACTCTCAGCTAGGCCATGGTGTTTGATGACTGAACACAGATTGTTTTCATCGAGCACTGACATCAGGTAAGTGACTGTGATGGATCAAGACAAAATGCAGCCACTCTGCAAAAGTGTCTGAGCACAGACAAAACAAAAAGACTATCCAAATTACAAGATCACCATATGCTCCCCATCTTGGCTTTTCTCAGTTACTGCTTCTTCTTTACCAATGACAGCTTTAATAAGAAATATAAATACAACCGCAGAATTATTTTTGCTTCCTGACAGCATCCAGTGAAGACAAAGGCCCACCACCTGAACTTGCTCCACCATCACCTAACACCCTCTGACTGAGCCAGCCTATGATTCCTGATTTGTGAAAGTTTCATTATTGCAATGTACCATGAAATCCAACTCCTTCAAAGAAAGGTATGTTTCTGGTAGTCTTTGGCAGGAGGGCATTGACATACAAGGTTTTTTTTCACTGAGATGAGAAATTATTAATATAAATTATTAACATAAATGTTCAAGAATTGAAGTTTTCTGTAGCATCAATTATATAGCAGCAGAGCCTATTAATTAATCTCTCAATATGTAAATTTGTATGAACTTTCCTTGTATGCACAGGCAAAGTAGCTATTATGTAAAGATAGAAATGCTACTTTTATGTACATTTGTTGAATTACTCAATACAATAAACACAATACTTCTTCTAAAACTCAGTCACTCCTCTTTAAATATATTTCTATATCCAAAAGAAACCCATGAACGTATGTTTCATGTTCCTATTTATGATCAAGGTTTGTTTCCTTGCTAAATATTTTGTATTGGGTAAAGATATTCTTTGTTAGAAAAAGGAAACAAAATTTATCATCTACCTCTTATTGTAAGAATATTTCCCTCACTTGTAAAACAATATTGCTGGGCTACTTATAGCTTCCCCTCCAGCCCTTCAATTCTATATGGTTCTGGCAAGAAAAGACAATTTTCCAGGATCCTTAGCATACCCCCAACATCTGAAAATGTATTCGACAATTTTGTTAGGCCATATATCCTGAATAAATTAGTTTTTGCAACATATTAAATAAATAGGTATGAAATCTATTAGTAGTGAAATGTAAAGATGTTTCCAAATCTGACCCTCCAGCTGATGAGTGTTGCAGATCTCTGGTGCCGTCCGCAGCATTCAGAGCAGTCAAGTCAGTCTCACACACAGGCTGCTGTCCACCTGCCCAGAGCATGTAACAGAAAATATCTGGAAAGCTGTGAGAATTTAAGGAGTAGGACACTTGTATTTGTTTTGTTATAACATTTATCAGCTGGCTTGGTTTTGATCTTAGATAATTCACCTCATTATGTCCCTTCTACAGCCACAGGCTGTATTACAATAAAGGCCGTTAGTCCATTATCAGGAGAATCTCTGTGAGGAGAACACTGTTGAGGGACAAACTCATTCTTTACAATGAGGGGAAATCTAGCATCAGTTCTTTGAGTCAACAGAGGTAATTTTGCACCAAGAAGACATGAAAACTTTCATATTGTTTGCTGGATTTTTTACAAAGTATACCACTGGTTCATTACTTCAATTACTAAAAGCTGGTAAAAATGCTGGTAATCTGACCACACTTTCAGGACAATTATATAAGGCTTATTTAATCAGTAGAAGTACATTAAGGGGATAGGCTAGGCCCTCATGAAGTCATTTGAAAGCCTGTAACTTAATAATTTTTTAAATTTACATATATCTTACAACTTACCCATTCAATTGAAGCATGCCTTTAAAACCAACATGAATCTGAAAGTACGTAACTGTCAGTTCCACAGGATGATCAAAAGCTTAGGAATTGTTCACACTATGTGTGTCTTTATTAGATTCTTGATTTTTTCCTTCAGGTCACATTTAATATCCTCAAATTTCTAGCTCACTCTGTGGTAAAAAATAATGTTAGCATCTTTAAATCATAGCCTCTGAGCAGGATTAGACCTTAGAAATCATCAAATACAACCTCCAACTAAATGTAATAATCTCTTATACAATGCCTCTCATAGGTTTATAATTAGATCACAAACTCTTCATATGAGTTTAGTTTTCCTATAAACCAAAGGACCTTAAAAATTAATCCACAGTGAATAGAAAAACAAGCTGTGGGCAACTAATAAACAAAATTGTATAATATGATTCACAGCAAAGCACATTTATTAAAACTTTAAATATACTGTTATTGTGTTGTTGGACCATTAAGCGCCAACATTCCAGCATGAGACATGAAACATCAGGGAGATATCAATAACAAAACAAAGCCCATAACATTTAGAAGGCCGCAGACATAAGTCACCCTAACCACTTGCTTGGTTCAACCCCCATCCAATTCAACTCTAGGCTCCATGCCGTAAAGGACATCGTTCAGGACCACAAGGCTAGAACTTCTAGCTATCCTTTTAAACCCATCCCATTATGTTCCACTGCAGGACAACCAGAACACATGCCTGCCTGAACCAGACTATCGGGTTTATACAGCCTGACTCGGCCTACTGTTTCCAAACCTTTCCATTTCTGAGTTTTCCTTACTCCCCTCTGTTGATTCCACACTATTATCTTTCAGCCACCTTACAAAACCCAATATATCTTTGAGAATCTGAGTGTATCACACATTCCTTCGCCTCTTGCTGTCAGCTCCTAATCAGTGAGGACCAGGACTCCATGTTTTTCATTTTAACAGCTCACTTTGAAATGTGAAGTGTGTAAAGAAACAAATTAGACATCTACTGCTGTCCAATGAGAGATAAGAGTATTTTAATAATGATGCCAGAAGTTCAGAGAGATCAGTGAACAGATTTGTCACTTGCCCCCTTCTAAGATATTTTCTACAAAGAAGCAATTCTTGAAAATCATAACATCATACCTCTGTTTAAATCCTTAAATGGATTTAAGAAAACAATGAGCCTTCTCATAGTTTATATAGCTGAAGTGGTCAGAGCTATATATTTCCCTTCAGCTACATCTTATTCCTCCTAACCATAGCCCACGGTTCTCTGCCACACTGGCATTTCAGTTACCCCCTTAGACAGTCTCAGCTCCTTCTTGTGTAAAGCAGTTCTCTTTGCTTGGACCCCACCCACAATTCTTTACATGACAAGCTCCTTCTGATTCTTTAACTTTCAGCTTAAATACCATTTACTTCACTAACCACTATTGAAAGTATACTTTCCAAAATGATTCTTAATGTCAGTCCATCAATTATTTCCTCTTTAAAAACACTTTTAATTATATTTGTGTACACGCAAAGGACTTCAGGATGTGTCTCTCTCCCCATTCTCCGTCTTACAAAATAAGAGACAACTGACTCATGTAGCAGGAATGATGGGATCAGAAGATCATCACTGGGATCAGAAGATCATAATTGGTGAGTTCTCCAGATAGTGTTGAGTCAGGGAAGCTGAGCCTACTTGCTCAAGCTCCCAGCATGGACTTTCAACTGATCTTCCAACAAATAACCTGAACAATCAGCAGAATCTTAGTTGATATGAATTTTTGAAGCCAAAGAATACAGGGGATCCTTTGCACTGTCTGGTAAGAAATTTTGTAAGTTGAAGGGGGAATACTCTGAGCAAGGTCCTGCAGCAGAGGAGAAACCAGATCGAAAAATGCAGCTTAGTAGCACCTACCCCTCCTGGAATAGTGGGCCCAGGACCTGCACAGGTAACTCCCCGAACCTAATCAGGAGAGATTTGGGAAGATATATGGATTCTGCGAGACAGGTTTCACACACACAAGCAAGCTGCACCTCCACAGCTGGGGTGCCAACAAGGAGAGTTCAAAGAAAAACTCAATCTGCTAAAACTGTTGAAGGTACTGGTAGGCTGTAGCCAGCCCTGACTAAGTCTTTTTGCCTTTTGGGGAGGTGAAGTTTGCAGAGAGCTGGGCAGTGGCTTGGAGCTGTAGTGTGTATGCCATAAGGACATTTTTAAAAAGGAATGGGGAGATGTAGCTAAGCAGTGACCCTACATGCATGCATAGCTGCCCTGCCATCTCAGAGAAGTCCAGCTGGCCATGGAGAGTAGAAGGCTGCACAGTGAAGGGATTGCAAGGCCTCACGCAGCATGACTGGCAGGCAGGGGATTGCACTCTGAATGGAGGGTTAGGGTATGAGTCTCCTGTGACACTAGTTAGCTGAGAGCTGGATGGGCAAAAGCAGAGTACCTGAAATTCTCTGCTGCCAGGCAGTTGGCTCTAACACATTACAAATTTCTGGGAAGGGGAAGGTATGCCCAACCTCAACCTGTAGCATTACAAACTCTGCAGAACAATAAGGCCAGGCTCAAGAACCCCTGCTAAGCACATATCCACAGGAGACTAAAGGAGAATCTCCAAAAAAGGCCCTTTATCAACTTTTATCAGATGCTTTTTAAAAAAAACCTTATTTCTTTTTAGAGAGGGAAATGCTATGCTGGCTCCTACTCCAGCCCTTTTCCACTGAAAACAGCAGAGCAGAGAGATTAGAAATTGGCAAAGCAAGAGATATGCAGAGCCCCACCCAGCCTCCACTCTCATAAAGAGCTGCCATCAGCACCAAGCAGGAAAGAGCTGACCTTTTTACACAGATTGACCCCTAACATAAAACAGACAGCTAGTTATCAGAAACCGAACATTACTGTAAATAATATGGGACAGACCAAGACGTGTGATGCAGAGGCCAGGGAATACAGCCACCATCTTTCCTGAAGACTGAGCAGAGCCTTGCTGGGGTGATACCAGGATCCCACCTGCCTGATCACCCCAGAGCCCTCCCTGGAGGCAAATGGGCATGGTGCATAGCAAGGCAGAACAGCAAGGACTAGCCAAGCCTAAAGGAAACAGGCTGTGGATGGCTTATAGCCTCGAACAGGCTGCCTAAATCTAGACTGGGACACCAGATGGCATTACCATGGACAGATCCTGAAGTAGAAAACATTAGGCAAACACTAGACAACGGAGGCAAATTTTACCTCATTCTTTTTCATTATTTGTGTAATTTTTTTCTCCAGCATAGCTTTTCAACATTGTTTGTCTTCAATTTTGTTCCTGTTATTTCATTATTTTTATTTATTTTACTTTATTTACACTTGTTTTTATTTTATTATTTTTTACTTTTTACTTTAGGTTTAATTCAAATCTCAGATTTTTCTCTTTCCAACTTACTGCATTTTTCCTTCATCCTTCACTTTCTTATTTTTGTGTTAAATTTTATTTTTCCCTTTCTATGCCTTGTTTCTATTCCCCACTCTTAACTATTTCTCCTCCCTCTATCATCTCCAAAACATCTTCTTTCCTTTACCCATCTCACATTCTTTTTCCACTTCTTATACTACCCTTATTCTTATTTAACCTTTATTAATATTTGCTTGGTTGTCATTGGTAGTGGGATTCTTGTTTCATTTCTTCAATTTTATTTCTAGTTGTTCACTACTTTTCATTTTAAATGTCATATTTCACTGTTTCCTGCCCTTTTCCATTTTACATACTTCCTGCCCTGTCTTATTTTCATTTTTAATTTTATTTTCACCCTTTCTTAGCCCAGTTTCTAACCCTTATGCTTATTATTTCTCCTCCCTCTAAAACTCAAAATTATTTTTCTTTCCTTTAGACATTCCATAATCCCCTTTTTCTTTCTTATAATATTCTTATTCTTTTCCCACCTTTATTGATTTTTGTTCATTTATTGTGGATATCACTGCAATGGATGTTTTCCTTCAGCTTTGTTACTATTTTTTCCTCCAAACCTCATATTGTCGTCTTCCTTTTTCTTACTACATCTTGCCCTATTCCTTCCCTATTTTACTTACAATATAAATTATAGTTTCTCCTTTTCTTTGGCTTGTTTCTATCCTCTACTCTTACTATTTCTCCTCCCCCTACCTTCTCAAAATCACTCTTTTTCTATTAGTCACCTCATATCTTTTTTCCTTTTGTATAACATTCTTAATTTTTTTCCAAATTTGTTCATCTTAGCTAATTTGTTCTTCTAACAGAGACAGTAGTTGGGGAGTATTTCTGCTGTTGTGGGTTTTATTTGCTGGGCTGTTTTGCTGTGTTCTGGAAGCTCCTGTACATCAATCGGCACACAAGATAATGAGAGGTTTGTGACCCTCAGTCAGCCAGCTGGAGGGGACAACACACCGATGAATGAGACAACAACAACCAAAACCCAGTTACAACCAGAGAGCCCACAAAAACTACATAAAGGGTACCCCTAGAGTACTCATCTCAGGAGTTCAAAGAGACTACACCACTGAGTCAGTCTCACATGACTCTTACCACAGAAAGTCATCTCACGAAGATATGGAGTCAAAGCAGATAAATCTAATATACAGAAACAAACAAAAAAGTTACCCAAAACGGGGAGATAAAGAAATAACCCCCAATCAAAAGGAAAGGAGACATCCCAAGAAAGAGTGCTAAATGAACTTGAGGCAATTTATCAGACATAAGAGTTCAAAATAATGGTTAAAGGATGCTAAAGGAACTCAGTGAGAACTACAAGGCACTTAGTAAGAACTATATAAGCATGAAAAAAGACACAGAAACTATGAATATAACCAGAAGGAAATGAAGAATACAATATCTAAAATGAATACTACATTAAAAGAAACTAAAAGCAGTTTACATGAAGCAGAAGATTGATTCAGTGAGTTGGAAGACAAAGTAGAAAAACTACAACAATCAGAGCAACAAATTAAAAAAAAAGGACTCAAAAAGAATAAAGATATTTAAAGGAATTTTAGAACAATGTTGAGACATAACAATATATGCATCATAGAAATACCAGAAGGAGGGACTTCCGGCAAGATGGAGGCATAGGTGGATGCACCGTACCTCCACGCACAACCAAGATTAGAACAACAACAATTTAGAGGCAGAATAACACCCAGAACTGACAGAGAATTTATCTGAATGGAAGTTGGACAGCCAAGAAGTTGAAGTAGACCCGTTCATCCAGACTGGTAGGAGGGGCGGAGAGGAGCAGCCGGGCATGGGTTGTGGCACGGGTCTCGGGCAGGAGAGCGGAGAGCAGTGGGCACAGAGGGCAACTGAGAGCTCGTAGGGTATGCGGGGCACACAGGATTGCAGCGAGTGGCAGCTGGCAGACCCAGTGAGGCGGTGATTGTGGACCGGGACAGAGTGTACAGCCCAGGATCCCAGGGAAGGGACGGAGGTCCCAGAAGAATGGAGCTACTGCCATTGTTCCTTCCCGCCCCCACCACCACATAAAACGTCACAATCTAGCGACTGGGGCAACTGGCCCCGGTGAACACCTATGGCTCTGTCCCTCACCGTAACAGGAGCAACTAGACCAAAAAAAAAAAAAAAAAGGAGAGAGAGAGAAACATGTCTCAAACAGATCAATGCCCCAGGGCTCATCATTTTGAGTGACTAAGAGACAGCCAATCTATCAGATGCACAGTTCAAAACACTGGTGATCAGGAAGCTCATGGAATTGATTGATTTGGGGCACAAATTACATGAAAAAATGCAGGTTACCATAAAAGAGATGAAGGAAGATGCACAGAGAACCAATAGTGATGAGAAAGAAAATGGGACTCAAAACAATAGAGTAGACCAGAAGGAAGAAAAAAAAAACAAACAAACAGGAAAGAATGAAGAAATAAGAATTCAAAAAAACAAGGAGAAGCTTAGGAACCTCCAGGACATCTTTAAACATTCCAACATCCGAATTATAGGGGTACCAGAAGGGGCAGAGGAAAAGCAACAGATTGAACACATATTTGAACAAATAATAAAGGAGAACTTCCCCATTCTGGCAAAGAAAATAGACTTCCAGGAAATCCAGGAAGCACCAAGAGCCCCAAAGAAGTTGGACCCAGGAAGAAACACACAAAGGCACATCATAATTACATTAGCCAAGGTAAAAATGAGGAGAGAATCCTAGAAGCAGCAAGAGATAAGGGGACAGTCACCTACAAAGGAGTTCCCATCAGACTGTCAGCTGATTTCTCAAAAGAGACCTTACAGGCAAGAAGGGGCTGGAAAGAAATATTCCAAGTCATGAAAGACAAGGACCTATATCCCAGATTGCTCTATCCAGCAAAGCTTTCATTTAGAATGGAAGGGCAGATAAAGTGCTTCTCAGATAAGGTCAAGTTAAAGGAGTTCATCATCACCAAGCCCTTATTTTATGAAATGTTAAAGGGACTTCTCTAAGAAAAGAAGATAAAGAAAAAACATGTATAGTAAAAGGACAGCAAACTCACAATTATTAACAACCACACCTAAACCAAAACCAAAAGAAACTAAGCAAACAACTAGAACAGGAACAGAATCACAGAAATGGAGATCAAACAGAGGGTTAGCAACAGGGAAGTGGGAGGAGGAGAGAGGGGAAAAGGCACAGAGAATAAGTAGCATAGAATGTAGGTTGAAAATAGATAGGGGGAGGGTAAGAATAGTATGGGAAATGTAGAAGCTAAGGAACTTATAAGTATGACACATGGACATGACTAAAGGGGGGGATATGGGTGGGAGAGGGTGTACAGGGTGAAGGGGAGTGAAGGGGGAAAATGGGACAACTGTAATAGCATAATCAATAACATATATTTAAAAAAGAGAAATACCAGAAGGAGAAGAAAAAGGAGCAAGGGATGAAAAACATGAGGGATGAAAAGGAATGAAAACGCTAAATCCCTTAGTGAGGGATATAGCCATGCAACTTCAAGAAGTCCAATCAAAATAAGCCCAACAAGGCCTATACCAAGACATCATAATTAAAATGGAAAAATTTAAAGACAGAAAGAATCTTAAAACTAGCAAGGGAGAAATAGCTAGTAACTGACAAGGGAGGTCTTATAAGGCTACTAGTTGATTTCTCGCAGAAATACTACAAACCAGAAAAGCATGGCACAAAATATCCCAAGTAATAAAAAGTGAAGAGCTGCAACCAAAACTATGCTACTCGGCATGGCTCTCATTTAAACCGGAATGCTAAATACGGAACTTCCCAGACCAAAAAAATAAGTTAAAAGAGTACCTCTCAACCAAACCAGCATGCAAGAGATGGACTTGCATGCTAAATGAACTGCTAAATGGACTGCTTTAAGAAGATGAATCAAAAGATAAAAAGATGGGTGGGAGGGAAAACAGGCACAAAGGGGAAAAATGGCAATGAATAAATGTCTATCAACAATAACCTTAAATATAAATGGACTACATACTCCAATCAAAACACAGGGTAGCTGAGTGGATAAGAAAACAAGACACATATATGATGTCCACAAGAGACCCACATCAGAACAAAAGACCTACATGGGCAAAAGTGAAGGGATGGAAAAAAATATTCCAAGCAAATGGGCATGAAAAAAGTGGGGCAGCAATACTTAGAAAAAATGGATTTTAAAACAAAGGCCATAACAAGAGACAATGTCACTACAAAACATTTAAGGTAGTTGTACAATAAGAAGATATGACCCTTATAAACATATATGCACCCAACACAGAAGCACCAAAATATACAGCAAGTATATTCAAACTTTAAGAAGGAGATCAACAACAGTACAGTCATTAGTAGATTTTAACACCTCACGGTCAACAATGGACAGATCATCTAAACAAAAAATCAACAAGGATATTGTGGCATTAAATGACACCCTAGATCAAATGGACTAAGTTGATATTTATAGAGCATTTTATCACAAAGAAGCAAAATATACATTCTTTTCAAATGCACATGGATCATTTACAAAGGCAGATCACAAGGTAGGACACAAAACAAGCCTCAAATAATTCAAGAAAATTGAAATCACATCAAGCACCTTCTCAGATCACTATGGCTTGAAACTAGAATCAAACCTCAAGGAAAAAACTCAAGAACACTGAAATACATGGAAACTGAATAACATATCATTAAATAATGAATGGATTAACAGTGAGATCAAGGAAGAAGTCATAAAGTACCTGGCATCAAATGAAAATGAACACACAACAATCCAAAATCAATGGGACACTGTGAAGGCAGTCCTGAGAGGGAAATTCATAGCAATACAGGCCTACCTAAAGAAGACAGAAAAATGTCAAGTAAAAAAACTATTCCTATATCTCCAAAACTAGAGGAACAACAACAAATGAAGTCCAGAGCAAGTAGAAGAAAGAAAATAATCAGGGTAGAGTTAAATGACACAGACACCAAAAAAAATAATTTGAAGGATCAGTGAATCCAGGAGCTGGTTCTTTGAAAAGACAAACAAAATGGAAAAATCTTTAACCAGATTCATCAAGAAAAAAGAAGGAAGGACCCAAATAAATAAAACCAGAAACAAAAGAAAAGTTACAACAGATACCAAGGAATACAAAAGATTGTAAGAAATTACTTTGAGCAACTATATGCCAAAATTTTGGACAACCTGGGCAAAAAGAATAAATTTCTAGAAACATACAATCTTCCAAAACTGAATCAAAAAGAAGCAAAAAGCCTGAATAGACCAAAAATAACCAGCAAAATTGAAACAGTAATCAAAAATTTCCAGCACACAAAAACCTTGGACCAGATGGCTTCACAGGCAAATTTCAAACATTAAAGAAGAACTAACTCGTATCCTTCTCAAACTATTCCAGAAAATTCTAGAAGAGGGAAGACCCCCAAACTGTTATTAGAAAGCCAAAATTACCCTAATTTTACAACTAGGTAAAGGTAGAACAAAGAAAGAAAATCACAGGCCAATATACCTGATGAACATAGACGCTAAAATCCTCAACCAAGTATTGACAATCTGGCAATACCATTGAAAAGATCATATATCATGATCAAGTGGAATTATCTCATGGATGAAAGATGGTATAATATTTGCTAATTAATGAATTAAATACACCACATAAACAAAATTTAAGACAAAAAAACAGATAATCAACAGATGCTGAAAAAGCATTTGAAAAATCTGGCACCCATTTAGGATAAAAACACTCAGCAAAGTGGGAATAGAGGGAGCATTCCTCAACATAATAAAGGCCATATATGAGAGACCTACAGCCAACACATGATCAATAGGCAGAAACTAAAAGCTTTTCCCTTAACATCAGAATCAAAACCAGGGCGTCTGCTTTCACCACTCTTACTCAATATAGTACTGAAAGTTCTAGCCACAGTGATCAGACAAGGAAAAGGAATAAAAGACATACATATTGGAAAAGAGAAAGTAAAACTGTCCTTATCTGCAGACAACATGATAGTGTGTGTAGAAAACCCTATAGTCTCCCATCAAAAAACTAGTTGACCAAATAAGTGAATTTGGCAAAGTAGAGGGATACAAAGTCAATATTCAGAAATTGATAGAATTTTTGTATACCAACAATGAACTATCAGAAAGTGAAAACTAGGGGAAAAAATCCCATTTACTACAGCAAAAAGAAAAATAAAGTACCTAGGAATAAATTTAACCAAGTCAAGATACCGAATACTTGGAAAACTAAAGAACATTAAAAAATGGAGGAAGACACAAATAAATGGAAGCACATACCCAATTCATGTATTGGAAGAATAACATCATTAAAATGTCCATACTACCTAAAGCAATCTATATATTCAATGCAATCTTTATTAGAAGGCCAATGGCATACTTCACTAATCTAGAACAAATACTCCAAAAATTTATATGGAACCCAGAAACACACCAAATAGCCTCAACAACCTTGAGAAAGAATAATAAAATTGGAGGAATCGCAATACCTGATACAAAACTAAACTACAAGGCCAGTATAATCAAAAGAGCATGGTACTGGCATAAGAACAGACACATCAATGAATGGAACAGAATAGATAGCAAAGAAATAAATCCATGTCTCTGGGGTCAACTAATATTTGACCAAGGGAACATAAGCATACAATGGAGTAAAAATAGTTTCTTCAATAAATGGTGTTGGGAGAACTGGACTGGTACAGGCAAAAAAATGAAGCTGGACCAACCGATTTATACCATACACCAGAATAAACTCAAAATAGATAAAAGATTAAATATAAATTGTGATACCATAAAAGTCCTAGTGGAAAACATAGGCAGTAAAATGTCACATACCCCACATTGCAATGTTTTTGCTGATATACCCTAGGGCAAGGGATATAAAGGAAAAAGCAAATGGGACTACATCAAATTTAAAAGCTTCCGAATGACTAAAAAAATCATCATCAAAATGAAAAGGGAACTGACCCTATGGGAAAACATATTTGCCAATGATATATCGGACAAGGGTTTAATCTCCAAAGTATTTAAAGAACTCACACTGCTCAACACCAGGAAGACAAACAATCCAATTAAAAAAATGCACAAAGGACCTGAACAGACACTTCTCTAAGGAGAACATACAGATAGCCCAAAGATATTTGAAAAGATGTTCAACACCACTAGTCATCAGAGAGATGCAAATTTAAACCACAATGAAATATCACCTCATTCCTATCAAAATGACCATCATTAATTAATCAACAAAGAACAAGCGTTGGCGAGGATGTGGAGAAAAGGGAACCCTGGTACACTGTTGATGTGAATGCTGCAGACTGTTGCAGCCACTGTGGAAAATGGTATGGAATTTCCTCAAAAAATTAAAAATGATCTGCCTTTTGACCCAGTGATTCCACTGCTGAGATCATACTCTAAGAATCCTGAAACACCAATTAAAAAGAAGCTACACACCCCAATGTTCACAGCAGCACAATTTACAATAGCCAACTCCTGGAAACAACCTAAGTGCCCATCAGTAAATGAGTGGATCAAAAAACTATGGTACATTTGCACAATGGAATTTTATGCAGCAGAAAGAAAGAAGGAACTTATACCCTTTGCTACAATTTACTTTAAAACAGTTTTAAAAATTCTCTCTTTCTATATATATATATATATATATATACACATATATAAATATATATACACACATATATGCATATATACACATATATACAGACATGTATATACACTTATACAGGCAGAAATAATTCTGAGAAAGACAGTGAGAAATATAAAGTAAATGTAGTTAATGTTAACATGTTAACAATCAGAAGATATACACTAAGAATATTCAGGATTTTTTTTGTATTTTCTTGCAAATTTTTTCTAAGTCTGAAATTATGTAAAAATAAAAGACATTCAAAAACAGTAAACAACTCTTCAAGTAATATGCTTTTATTTTCAGTAAATATCTTTAAAAGTTTCCTTCAAATTTGTCACTGTGAGAGTCATATAAATTTCTCACACTTATATTAATTACAAAATAAGCTTTAACTTCCCTAGACACTATTTTAAGATTTTGCAATATATTTTTGAGTATGTACTCACTGGTGGAGTGTTTCCATCATCTGAAAATGTAATTTAGTTTTAGAAACAAGCAAAAGTCATTCAACCATTAGATTAATAATCTGAGGAATATCATTTTGGGGACATGAAACAAATATAAATTATTCAACCTGGATGCCTGGAGGTTTTATGTGGATTATAAAGTAATTTTTAATGTAATTCAAAAATACAGTCAAAAATATTTTTGAACTGTAGCAACATTTTCAGGAAGGTCAGGTTCTCAAGGGGATAGATAACAATACTAGTTAACATGTTTGAGTAGCAAATACGTGGCAGGTATTGTAGTACATCTTTTAGATGAATTATCTCATTTAGTCCTCATAACTTTTAGATAATATGACTATTATACCTATTTGGCAGGGTAGAAAAACTGAGGATTAGACAAACATTTTTAGCTTGCCAAATATTTTCCATGCAGTAGGGAAACCTAAGACATAATGTCAAATTAGATATTTTTACTATATCCGCTTCCAAGGCAGAGGATGAGGCAAGCAATATCGGATAGTGGAGGACTTAAATGTAGCACGTTGGTGCTTAGCTAGTTACTTCATTATTCAGACATAAATTTAATATTTCTGAGAATGCTTCCTCATCTATAAAAGAGAAACAAATTATTTTATTGATGTGGTAATTAAGTTTTTAAGTGAGAAAATATAGTCACAATATCTATAAAAGCAAAACACAAGAGAAGTCGGCAGTAATAATACATAATAGCAGCTAACATTTATTATGAAATTAAGGTACTTGAAGTGTTTTATATTCAATCTTTACAGCAATTCTTCGCAGTAGATCCTTTCATTATTCTCATTTTTCAGATGAGGAAACCAGCTTTTGAAAGGTTAGGTGATTTAATAAAGAAAACTGTTAGTAGCAGAGATGTGATTACAACTCAGATGTGACTTACTCCAGAATCATCCTTCCTCAAGTATTATTTTATGCCTCTAATTTTTACTGGAAAGGGTACCTACACAACCACTACTCTTAAAAATTTCATGAGGGGATATGTTGGGAAAGATACTAGTTCTTAAGCCCATTGGACAGAAATTTGACTATCAGCTTAAAATAAATCCTATTCATCAGTGGTTTCAACTGTCTTCCATGGTGGCACGAGTCCCAGGAGGTGTACAGGGCTGATGCATATTTACAATAAAATAGAAAATCTTGAAAGACAGGTGAGCAGGCATAGTCTTCTACAGAAATCTACAGGAAAAAAGGTAAAGATTTTGTTTCTTTTCTGAATTCTGCTCTTCTGTTACCACCATAAAGATTTACTTTCTACTTCTGTCAAAAACATGGGGTGCCATCATGAAGGCTCTTGGACCTTGAAGACGTGGACAACGATGATCCACCACTAAAAACCAGGTCATTGAAATCAAGAACAATCTAACAATAGCCTGAGGGGAGGAGTGAGGGGACAGTGAGGAGAAGGGTTTTCAGGAACTGCTATAAAGGACACATGGACAAAACCAAGGGGGAGGGTGGAAGCAACGCAGGGGGATGGGTTTGGCTGGAGTGGGGGCGGAGTGGTGAGGAGAAAATGCAGACAACTGTAACTGAACAACAAAAAAGTAATAAAAAAATTAAGCATACTCTTACTCAACAAAAAACAAATAAATAATATAAAATTTACTGGCAAAAAATTAAAAAATAAAAACCAGGTTACGGCTTCCCTCCTCAATAAGTAAAACTTTCTCCTGTAATTTCAGCTGCTAATAACTTTTAGCCTTCCATGACTTATCCGAACATTCATTCAGTAATTCAATTACACTATACAAAGACTGTATTTGGCTTTACTGAATCTACACTTTTATGAGAAGCTAGTCAGATCTTCAAATCCTTCTTTTTTAGCTGTACTGAATATAAATAATATCAAGTATAAACACTACTTAAATTTAAATAATTGTTTTTATTAATATTGTGATCTGTTGTAGTGAAATAGAAGTGATATACAATGGGAAATGTCATCTTGATTAGAAAATAGAAATTAAACATAATTCCAGACATAGGAATTGATAGAAATTCACATTAAAATATGTAAATGAAGCACTTAAAACTAATTCTTATTAAAAAATAGCATAGCTAATAAACAGTAAGCCAATCTCCTCTCAAATTATATTTTATATGTATAAAAATTTTAATCAGTTCAGAATAAAACAGAAAACCCAAATAACTGATTAACCAGAGAAACAATAATAGATCTAAAGATAGGTAATAATAAAAATAAATAGCTCTAAATTTTATATTATGTCATTAGCATTTGACCTCAGTCTTACTAACAATCTTTTGAGCTGTCATAGATCAGTTTGGGAAGTACACATCTATTTAGGCAGTAATTGGCTGTTTTTTTGGAACACATGCCCAACATGAAAGTCCATCAGTTTGATGTCCTTTAACTAAAATGCTAGAAATGACCTTCAAAGGTTCTAATTTTTCTGAACTCAAAGAGTTTATACTGAAAAATAGTTTGCCTATTATTGCCTAGTATGAAAGCCTGAAAAAATGGAAAAGACACTGGAATATTATTAAAACGACTATTAGGAACATGCTCATGAACACTGCTATAAAATGGGAATTTTATAAAATGTAGCTTCTGATTCAATAAGTCTGGGTGGCACCTACTAGTCTACCTGACTAACCAGCTACCAGATGCTGCTGATGCTGCTGACCTGCCTGCATGCTTGGAGACTTTACAAGTAATGACCTCTCAGGCACATTCACTTTACAATGTAAAAATGTGAACATTAAGAATAATCATAACTCGCCCTGGCTGGTGTAGCTCAGTGGATTGAGCGTGGGCTGTGAACCAAAGTGTCACAAGTTTGATTCCCAGTCAGGGCACATACATGGGTTGCAGGCCATGACCCCCAGTAACCACACACTGATGTTTCTCTCTCTCTCTCTATCTCCCTCCCTCCCTTCCCTCTCTAAAAATAAATAAATAAAATCTTAAAAAAAAGAATAATCATAACTCTACTTACAGCACATCAACACTCCATTTGAAATGAGAAAAGCTCTAGAATCAGACAGAAGGGTTTGAATTCTGACTGCAAACTTGGACAGTCTACTAAAAACTAAAAATATTTTCTACACAGAGCTGATATGAGAATCAGATAAATACAATGCCACAATAACATTCACAAAATACTACTCTAAGTATTATGAGTCACTTCCAAATGACCCAATACCATTTTCCTAAATGAGTACTAAATGTTTATTTTTGTAGTCCTTTTTGTTTTGATGTAAAATTGCTTAAGTTCTCAAAATGATTGATCCTTTTTACTTCTTCAAATAGTTCCCATTAGTGTGAGAAAAAACTTGGTTTTGGATGGTTTTAAATTATCCAAGTGAGAAGTTTAAAAATATGTATAACTTTCCTCAACAACATAAGTTTGAAATATTAAGTGTGACTTAATTTTAAAAGAAACTTGACAATTATGTACTTGTATCAGAATCCCTGTGTTCAAATAAGTGAGGGAAAAATACATATTATACATTTGTTATAGTATTTCAAAATATACTTATAAATGTCCTTTTGTAATAAACAGAGCCTGCTCAGAAACCACACTTTTTAAAGTTCCATTATTGTATAATCCCACTTTGGTTTTGGCCACAAACCATACTAACTTTGATCACCCACTTTATTCATCAAATTGATACATTCAAATGTCTGCTAATGGCAAAATCAGGACTGACTCTTTCAGTCTGAAGAGCTGCCACTGTTGTAAATCCTGCTGAATCCAAAGAGAACGTCAACATAGAAACCCCAGCGGTGTGCGCATTGACGACAGGACACTACTATTGGCTCCCGTGATAACTCCTGTGAAGGGGACATCATTCATGCCAATGAACCAATTTGAGTATATTGTTCAATCAATCTCATTTTCTAAGTGCTTTCCCTCATATGTTTTCATGTAGATTCTAATGAGAAATGGAAAGACTTGCATTTTTTCCTGCCAACCCTTTCCAGGACACTGCACTAATAACATAACTCTACAGCATTTGCTAACATTTTAACCCCTACCATTCTCTAATTAACTGAGCTGATGTTCCTAGAATGGGAAGAGAAATCTGAATGAAAAGGCAGATGCTCATTATACTACACTGCTGTTGCAAATTCACTGGTGCATTTGGGAGTCCAAAGCCCAAATCAGGATTGTGAATTCTGGAAGTCTTCTCTAAAACCAGGGCACTGGCAACAAAGGAGTTTGGACACCTAAACAAAATTACAACAGATTGGCAAACTTCTTTATACTCACTAGGTCTTCCCACAGCTTTTCCAATTTTCCCCTATCACACCTGCTTGCTCTGAAATATCCAGGTACAGTTAGTTATAGCAACTGTGTTTTCTAGAATATGCCCCAGGCAGATGGCACCATCAGATTATAAACACCTGGGTCCTAAAAGGATATAATAAATAGCACTACAACAAGGTAAAATCATCTTCAGAAATACCTTACTGCTTCATTTACTTTAAGGTTGTTGAAAATGTTTTCTGAATTTATAATGTGCACTATCATACACATTGATATTTTCTTCATTGAGAATTATTCAATTTTATTAACTTGATTTTATTTTAAGAACTGCATTGTTTATTTCAGGATTAGCAAATACCCATATATGTAGAATGACTTCTCTGTGAAGACAAAGTATTTATTAAGAGTTATAGCTCCGAAGTCAGACCTTTTGAGTTAAATTGGTCCCATTAAGCATTGCTTTATTTAATCATGAGTAGAAGTAATAATAGTCCATAATCTCACAGAGTTATAGCTGGAGTTAAAATATATATAAATGCCTATTTCTTAGCATAGTCCCTGATGCATAGTAAACAGTTAATTAATTAATGTACTAGATTCAGTTACGGATATTTTAAAGAGTAATAAAAAGTAAAGAAAACCAGTCCTAGGCCTCAAGAAATTTAACACTCACCAAGACAATAAAAAAACAATGGAATACAAATTTCTAATCCAGCTAATGCTCTCTCTCTTATCTATAAAAAATTAAGGGCTTATGGGTAATAAAAAGGAAGAAAACCTCACAAAAGTTTCAAGTTGAATTCACTTTGAGTCAGGATTGATAAGGTGATTTTTCTGGAGACCTCAGTTCTAAGAAACAGATGGTCCCAAGACTCTATATGGTCTCCCATGATTCTCTCTCCACAGGAGGAAGCATCTTCCACTCTCTACTTACTAAATTCCTTCTTATCTTTCAAGACTTTGTTCAATTATCACTGGTGTTACTTAGGGAGCCTCCATGTCCTAGTCAAACACTGCAGGGCAGTTTTTTAATGTGTTTCTATTCTCCCACTTCTCCCACAGAATTAAATTATTTGTATGTATGCAGTTGTGAACTTTCTCAAAACAAAAACGAGGTTTCATTTATAGTTCTATGACCCAGCATTTGGTATGTAGCACTCAGTAATGGCATTGTTTTGTTTATCTGTCTGTTTTTATGTGAACTTGTGAATATATAAATAGGTGAAGGTGACACACTGGCTAGACATAGGATAAATTTTTTTTGAAGTGAGAACTGGGCAAAGTGAGAGCATATATCAGGTAAAGGATAAAGACACAGAAAAGAGAGAGAGAGCTAAGGCATGTTTACCTACAGCAAATTTTCTAGGAGTAGTATGAGAGTGAAGAGAGCTGGAGCCAGTACCAAAACTGTGAAACAGTGTAAGTTTAAATCCAGAGGCAATTTGTTGCTTATAAATAACTATAGGGAAAACCAGGTAAAGCTTTGTACTTAATTAAATTTTTCTCCTTTTTCTACTTCCTGTCTTAAAATAGTTACTGTGTTCAGAGAATTTCTTTCTTATCTCCAGAGAGAAATTAGGTTGTCCAAATGAAACTATTAAAGGTAGTTTACAAAGAAATACAATTCAGATAAATGAGAATTCTCTGCTCCACAAAGGATTCAGAGACACAGAGCAGCTACCTCTGGTATCCCTCCAAAAAGATTTTTTTTCAAAAATAGTCAATATCAAAGGTCACACATTTACAAAGTCACTTGGAATTAGAAGCCTGAGGGGAAACGCCTAGGAGAAAATGTTTTGGCAAGCTTCTGAAGCTTTCGTTGAGCTGGCAACAAGACAGACCATGCTGGCCTCCTAAACAAGCAGAGCAGATGTGTCATTTCAGAGGCGGTAGAAAGGCTTCCCATTCCTAAATATCACTCTCATCTGCCTCTTTGTCAAGAAACAGAGACGCATTCCTTGGCATTGATGGGTTATGCTCTACTGAAATGTGCAAACTTCTGGAAGGAAAGGGAGAAGTAAAATTAGTACATGGTTAGTGATTACAAATTACCAAGCATTGCACTGAGTTAGAGAGGAAAAAATAATCTAGCTCTGAGAAGTTAGATAACTTGGCAAAAGGTATACAGCCAGTAAGTGTGGACTTATAATTTAACCTAAGATCTTTCTGACTCAAAACTGTGTTTATGTTATGAAATTAGAAATTTACTTCTCATTATTTTAGTTCTTCATGTATTTGTCCCAAACTGTCCAACTGGTCACAAGAAGAAAAGTATGATTTGGTAAGGAAAGAAACAGGAAGCACTTGAGGACTTCAGGAAGAGGTACTATAAAATGATGAAAAGTGGGAAAGTAAAGAATAGAAATCTCACAACTTAAACTTTTGATGGTTAATTAAGGCTAGGCCTTTAGAAATCAGTTGGCTTTTGCTACAAAAATTTTGACTGGACTTTAACAATGACGTTTGTATAATTTTTTAAAGAAATTTACTAATTTTTCAGCATAGGAATACATCACCTATGTATGGTTTTCTGTGTTTTTAGATGTATGCTACTACGATAATTCAAAACATGAAATTATAATTAGTTGAGATACACAAGTGTATTAAATATACATTATTTAATGTAGTAAATATACATTATTAGTTGAGATACACAAGTGTATTAATTTCATATTTATGAATTTTCAAATCATCAAATGAAATGGAAAAGGCTTTTCCTATCATAACATACTTCACATTTTTCCTTGACTAAACAGAAATAAACTGGTAATAAATAAGGTGTAGAATGATAAATTCTGCATGAAACCTGGTAAAATCTAGTGAGTGACACAATGTGGTCCCTTTTAGTATAATTCAAACATAACAACATTCAAAATCTATTATGTTTATTGGAGAAAAGTAACAGAGTATCATTTTACTTACACACTAAGAATTTCTTGAAAAGCCACTTATACCATAAAGTAAGCATAAGTTTTCAAATCATATCAGATTTTTCCCTCATCTAATGCTTTGTCTACAATCACTTAACCGAACTTGTTCAGTATGTCTTACAATTATTTACAATCATGTTAGCTCCAGACCTGCCTTAACAAATTTCTTACATTCCATCCCTACAGGTCCAAAAGGATCTATGTTCTTAAGAGTTGTTTAATACAGATGTATCAAATAAATATATATCCTTATAACAAATTTAACATGTCATACTTGACAATATTATATCCTGGAGATTTAACAATAAGAGTCAACTATTAATACATGTATATTATAGATATGTCTTTCACGAATGTTGTTTTTATTTTATGAAATAATCCTAACTTTATTCTTATCATTATATAAGAAAAACCCTTGTACTATGTATTTACTTATTAAGAATAGAAGAAATACGTAATAGGTAAGTTTGATTTACTTAATGATCATTAATACAATGATCATTGTAACCAAATAGTATATGTAACTGGGACTGTTCTTGCCAATTAGCAATAAGAATGCATTAAAAAAGAGGTAACCTACCTGGGAAAGGTAAGTTCCAATTATCTTCAAAATTTCAAAATTATTTTGTGTCTCTGTTTCTGTTTGTTTTAAATCAGATCAAATTTGTTGCCATAAATGTTCTATTGGTATACTCTATCACTAGCTTGATTATGACATAAACAAAATATGAGTTTAAAAGACGTTCTAATCTTTCCTGACTAAAATTTTCAGAATTTGAATCATAGCAAATAACTGCAAATTGACTTTATCCCCAGGCACTTGACATTCTTCTTAGGTGTAATTCATTTAAAAGTTCCAGAGAAATTCCTTTTTTCAAATATAAATGTTTTTAACAAACTATAGAAATGATCCCTGAAAGTATAGTCTTAAATATAAGTGTTTTAAAAGAAACACTTATGCCAAAGTTTGGAAATACTGCCTCAGCTTGACAGCAATGCCATAATCCTCTTTTACACCCCACCTAATATAACGAGATTCATTGCTGCATACAGAGCATACAAGGTTTTGTGGATACATGCATGAGTATTCCTGACAACCATAATAATTTGGCTGTTTTTTTTTCAAGATAGCATATTACAACCTCAGACAGAACCTTTTGTTCTAGAGTATATTTCATTTTGCTTTAGCCACTTCCCAATTGTGTGGTCCCAGATAAATACATCCACCTGCTCATCATTTACTAAGCTTATGATCTTGTTGCTTTTTCCAAACATTTCTGCTTTGATTTTTCCAGTGTACTAGTTACTATAGAAACAATGTCACTAAAATATGAAAAGCATAGTGATGTATCAAATCACATATATGAGGCCTGTCCAAAAGGTATCTAGCCATGTAATGTGAAAAATTGAACATTTATTGAAGAAGATACAAGATACAAGAAACATTGTACATAGGACAATAATGCCTCAGTCCCCTTCAAAATAGGCACCTTGAGACCTCACACATTTCTCCCAATTGCCACCAGCTGCCCCATCATATTTTCCTAAATCTCATCAACAGACTAAACTCTCTTCCCTTTAAAGATGATTTTAGTTTTTGGAAAATCGAGAAGTTGACAGGGCACCAAATGTGGACTATAGGGCAGCTGAGTCACCTGGATGATTTGATGTTTTGCCAAAAAACTTCTATAGGAGATGTGATGCATGAGCAGCTCATTGTCATTAAGAAGCTGCCAGTCACCAGTTGCCCATGGCTGTGGCCTTCTGAATCATCCACATAGTTTCTGCAGAGGAATGTTCAAGCTTAATGCAAAATTTGATGCAGATTTATTGCTGTGTTCTCTCAGTCATGTGATGTCCACATAGTATACATACTCACTCAATGACATCTACTGACCCCACTGACTAACAGAGTGAAGTCATCATTGATCATGTATGTGCATTCCAGTTCTCTCTCCTTGGCTGCCAGGTTACATCAATGTCATGCAAACCATTCTTGTTACATTAACAATGGCTGGACTTTGATGGACAGACCTCGTATGTATACTAATGTTTGCATGTTTGTACATACTTCTGTACACATATACGCAGATATAGTACAGACTTACATGTAATTTGTTAACATGTACACATTCTATATATAATACACATGCACATATATTAGATTGAGAATTTTATAAATCAAAAGGAATATAAGGTTTAACATTTGGGGAGTAGCTAAGCTAAAATAAGTAAAAATAAATATCATTAAAGCAGAATATTTTCCTAAATATTAGAAATTTTAAATACATAGAAAGATGCAAAGAACATTTTGTTATGTGTTTAAAATTCTGAGCTCTAATATAAGGAATCCTCAAAATATGTATATGAGGAAAATATATGTATAAAGCAGAATTTAAAAATTTGAGTCAAATATGTAAAACTGCCATTCCAGAAGGACAAAAAAATGGAAATTATGAGAGAAAAATATTTCCTCAGCTATTTTCATATGAAGTTTAACAATTTAAAATACATATCTGCCTAAATATAAATGTTAATACAAAGAAAATCTTCAGTGAAAGAAAAAAATACTGTGACCTAGTATAACCATAAGATAATTATTTCAAAATATTGCAATAAAGTAATTTTACTTGGCACTTGAACTTTTGAAAAAATTTAACCAACTGTTTTTTTATCCTCCATAATTGATAGCTGGAAATTAACATTTTATATATAACTTACAAAATGTTTACTGTCCATCATGGCTAGAAGACAAAATGGGAAGCTTGTTTGAAAGTTAAAAAACATAAAGTATAACTGTACTTGTGTCACAATGACCTCAATAAACTCTAGGAAAAATACATAACCTCATTCATAGATATTAGTTGTATTAGGTATGAGAAACTTCTATATGTTTTGAAAATATTTATAAATATTGCGACCTAGTATTATTGTGTTCCAAGTGAGTGTTTTTGATGTTGTTGTTATTAAAAAAACACTGTTAGAAAAACAGCTTGATAAGAGGTAGATCTTGCCCTATTATAACATCATGTTCAATACAATAAGCCAGTGCTGTTAACATATGCTGCCCTCATTCTCTTCCTTTTTCTTCATAATATCAAAGTCATTCTGAAAGAAATTTAAAATACCATTTCTGTCTAATTGTATTTAAAGTAACATTTTTAATAGTTAGTTCATGAAAACCTGTATTTCATGAACTTGCTAAAACTTGCTAAAGCATAGTAAAAAATCTCTGGTTTAGTGCTTAATTAGTATAGTTTTGGTATGTGTACTTAAATATCTCTGAGAAACTAAAATATCACTTGGTACAAAGACACAATACTGGCAAAATATATCCCATTTCAGAAAACGTAATGCCTATAAACAATTTGAGGTACACATATTTTCAGGAACTGTGTACACAATGGGGTCATGATTTAAGACTCTCCAACTCTTAAAATAGTTTACATTCTATAAATAAAATAAAAGCCATAAATATGTAAACAAATCTGTTATAAAAATCTAAAGTTTAATAAGAGATAGAAATAAAAGAAAATGAGATCGTGTGCTAGGGTAATCAGGAGAACAGTTTAAGCTAGGATATCAGAGAAGACTGTCATGAGTAGGTAACCATTGACTTGACTCTTGATTGGTGAATATAAGGCAACAGGCAAAAATCTTAAAAATTCAAAGCAAAATCTTGAGAAATAAAGTCTGCACAGAGAACTTTGTTGGTACTTTGTAAAATCAGCAGTGATTAAGGTGGTAGTAAGTTAGGAGAAATGTTTCCTTCATCTACCATCCCCATTATGATTTCCCAATTCTACTCTGTCTATATTGTATTAGACAATCATCACAGCAGCATTCCTGACTAGTCTGGTTAAATCCAGGGCAACATTAATCATAAATAATTGAACCAAGTTGGCCTTATTCCACCACACAGAGTTGGCATATAGTGGGCATGCACAAATTCCCATCGACTTTCTGACACAATTTTGAACAGGGTAAGCAACCTAACCATCAAGTGAAACTAACTCATATTTGTTATCTTAAAAATAATAATATGGTGAGAAGACAGCAGCAATGACAGCAACAATGGGCTAGCTTTTGAAATTCTTCAAAAAACCATAAGGGGAAAAAAGAAAGAGAAGATAAGAAGCAAAAAACACACAGGTAATATTTACAAAATTAAAAGACAGCTTATCCTCAGAAACCCTGTAATACAAACAGGTGAGGACAAACCATCAACAGCCCCAAACCTGCAGGGTTTTGGCTTATACACTGGAATCTGACAACAATGCAGCCAAGAGAACCGAAAGAGCCAAGGTTTCAATGGAAAGCATGGGGGGCTACTCTCACAACACATTTATAGTAGGTAAGTGCTGGAGTCTGCAGTAAGTAGGCCTTAAGGGAGGAGTTAAAATGCACACGTGAACTCTCAGACTTGCTAACTGGACTCTTTTTAAGGACAACACTCCACACTAGGGAAAAAAATGCTGAAAGCATAGTAAAAACAGAGCAAGATGGAGGTGCAGAAATAGTTAACTGTTCAAGTAAAACTGAGGGAGGAATACACGCCAAGAATCTCATAAAGCAGAATTTTTTTTTAAGAAAAAGCCACAAATGATTGGGTTCTTAGATTTAAAAAGCTTCCCTGAACACACTGCCCTCTTAAAGTTCAGAAAAGTTAGATTATATAAAAAACAGCAGAAAACATCAGGATCAAATACATACAAAGTTATCATAAAACAAAGAATTTAAGGAGATACAGGAAATTTTAAAATGCTAGAAAACACTGCTCATGGAACTGATAAAAAGTGTAACACACTCTTTCGAAATTAGCTAAGGCATTAAAAAACCTGTAAGGAATGAAAAAAAAAACTTACTGCCAAATGGAAACACAGAGATGATATGACATTACTTGGGAAAAATAAGAAATCAAAGGAAAATATTATTTCAAAGCCGAAGAATAAAGTGACATCAGCAAAATGACCAAGTAGGCAGTCCCAAGCTCAAGTCCCCCACAGAAACACTGAAAAACAAGTGACAGAAACAGACAGAAACAACTTTGTCAGAACTCTGGGAAATAGTCAAAGTTTTATAGCAACCATGTAAATGCTAACTCAAGAAAAAGTCAGCTTAAAAATGGTAGGAAGACTTCCTAGCATTTTTACTAGCAATCGTCCCACTCCTCTCCAGGGTGGGCAGCAGTCTTGAAGACAGCTGTCCATGTTTCCTACGTGAGAGTCGTCCCTCACTCCACAGGGGGAAGAGTAGATGTTATTTGCAAATTATTGTGCAGATCCATCGGACCTGTGTGGAGGCAAACTCAAGGACTGAAGCATAATGCTTATCTCTGTTTTGCCTTAGTAAAAATTCATCCAGGCCAGAAAAGTAGTTAGTGTCAATCACAAACATTATAAAGCTACAAAAATTTTTATAAGACAATAGTTTATGGTTGAGACATAAAATAGATTGTCAAAGGCAGGCAAAAAGATTAAATGTACATATATTAGGAGACCCTGATGACTAACACCAAAGGAAAGACCAGAAAAATATGTTCAATTATAATTCAAGAAACTTCTCTGAAATAAACAAAATATATGTGAAATTACATATTGAAGAATTCACCATGAAATATCCAGAAAGACCACAGCAAGTTAGAATCGAGACGCTGACTCATTGACTACCACACATTGGAGGTTAACAAAACATTCTTTGGGCATTTAGGTGAATTAAACAACAAGATTTGGGGGCAGGGGAACAAAGAGACGAAAAAAATCAGGTTATGAGCAGACACTTTTAGCACCAATGCTTTATGTTAAGGAAACATTAGGTAACATATGTATGATACTTCAAAAACATAACTGACATTTATGTAAGAACTTATCTGACATCAATATAAAACATAAATTTTATACTGAACATAACTGACATTCAGACAGCCCAATTGTTTAGCAAGACACCAAAAAAGAACAGGCAGAGTACTGACCATATAACTTTAGAAATAAGGTAAAGTGGCAATTAAATATATTGTGATATGTAATAACTATTTGCTCCATAAAAATGGATATAGTTAAACCATAAAAACAGAGGGAGAATACACTTTTGAGGACTGGGAGCAATATTTTATTGGGATGGAAGCAGATGGAGGTACTTTCAGGGAGGCAGGTAAGATATTATCTTTTGATGTTAATGTGGTTACAAAAATACCTTGAAATAAATTCTTAAACTATACATTTTTGCATGTTTGGTTTTTATTATCTATGCTTCATTTTATAAAATAAACATTAAAAATAATTTCCCCTTCCATATTTCTCCCAATATCCCTAATTATATGCTTTACACAGCAATGTAATATAAGTACTAAAATACTATTTCTTTTTAAAAATGTATATGTCCCTAATTAAAATCTTTAATAATAGGTGATATAATACCTTTCTGAAAAAAAATGTCCTGAATCATATTCTTCATCTATTTCTATATTATTCTAATTGTTCACAAAAATATTTGATTTTATTTTAATTTAAAAATTGAAAATAATTTAAATAAAAATAGAAAATTTATATATAAAATACGGCTCAGCTCCTTTTTACTAACATATCACACTTTAGGTCATTCTCCCTAATGTATAGCTACCTGTTTACAGATGTATGTAACTACATATCTTTCATAGGTTCACAAAAGACAGACACCTACAAGAGAACTGACATTATCAACTTCCCTATTAATTATGTATATACTCTCTAAAAACTGATAAGTTTACTATTTAGTGATATGGAGTTAGACATCCTCCTTTTTAGTCCCTCCTTGAAAAGTCATTGCACCTACCATATATGCCTTATACAAAGATAACTGAGTATTTCCCATGGTCCAGATTTTCAAATTATTGTTTTACATTACTCTTTTTTCTGAAGTCTATTTTGGATTAAAGATTGATTTGTAGTCTGGAAAGGCAAGGGTTGTCACTTCCTATCATCCTAACTATAATCCAGCTAGCCACTGATGGTTATTAACATAAAAAAATCTCAATTTTACCATTACAATTAATGCTGTATTCAAAAAAAAATAAAAATACCTTACTATTGGTAGTTTCCCAAATGTTCAATTAACATATATGCCATTTTCAGGGCATTCTCCCAAGTCCACCAATTTAAAGCCAACAAAGCCTCTAACTAATGTTGTAATTAGTATCTTTGATCTCTTTGCTTTATGACCAATAATAAATTTCTTTCCACTGTAATTACAGAGGTTGTTTACTTACTTTCTGTTGGGTAATATGTAGCTATAACCTTTATCTTAGATAGCACATGTGTTTGAATGCAATGTCTCATAAACCATGTTTTAATCTCTAAAACTTTTTAAAAATATGCCTCTATAATTAGCATGGATTCTATACAATGAATATGAATGAACTGACATAACCAATCTTTGCATTTCCACATCCCCATCCTTTTTATTTACATCTAGCCCCACAGGTGTAAAGCACTAATTTAGCTATAAGAAAGTGAAAACTATTTTTTCTGAAAGACTTTATTAAGTAAATTCAAAATTATGTCTCAGGAACCCCAAGTTCTGATCTTTGTCCCAATATTGAATGCTTCTGTTATAATAACATTTTCTCCCTTTGAAATAAAAACTAATTCTGCAGTACTGTCAGGAAATAATTTGAAAATTATTAGACCCTAATAACAATTTATGTGAAAATTAAAATTCTATAATGTTAAAAATTCAATAACTAGAAATACTTGCATAAAAGAACTAAAGTCTGTTGCTTTCATTTTTATTATAAAGCTATTGCTGTTTTCTGAGATGATTAATTTATTTTATAAATGGCAGTTTATTTTTATATTTAAACTAACATATAAAAAGTGTTTCTTTTCATGGATCACTTCAAATGATAAAAAATATAAATCTCAGCTTCTTACTTATAATTGTGTTTCGATTTTGTTATTCTATCAGCTATTACCCTGAAGTTTCAGTTAATGTTATTCCTGATAACACAGTACAGTATAAATGTTTCAAAACCTCAATACTATTGTAAAAAAGCAATGTTTTAAATTGTCAGCAAATATGGATATAATCCTCTATGAAAATAGCAGTCTGTATTAATTTAAAATTAATGGCTCTGTCAGCCTATTCTACATATTGCTGGATCTTCTATCCCAATATTATACAATGTATTTCATGGACTGTAATTAAATCAACCAGAGAAGGAAATGGACTTATCTTTAAAAAATTGATTTGGCATAGGCATAGGGCTAACCTTAGAAAGTGAACCAATGCTGTTTTTTCTCTGACACATAACCACCAACCTCATACCACAATATGGAAGCATATGCACACATTTGTGTGTGCACACACAACACACTGGTTCACACTCTCGAAAGTGCTTTATTCTCAGGGACTAATCATCTCTTCTCCACAGCGACCCATCCAACATTCGAATCTTTCATCAAGTCACATCTGCATTTAAAATAAACTCATTCCTTGGTCACAATTATTTTGTTCAGGGCTAAAAATTGATACACGGTGGCAAATCAGTCCTTCCTCAGACACCTAAAATTCTGTATAAGAGATTCTAAAATCAAACTCTCAGCTCTATGGAATGGCAGAGAAGTCACTGGCAGTGGCCATTTTTGCCCATGTAAACTGAGAAGAGGAAAAGCTTGTCTGGAAAAAGAGAATAGAGGGAAGCAATCAGTTAAAGAGAAGCAGAGGAAGGGATGAAGCAAGTGGGTTAGCTGTGCTCCACTCAGGGCTGCTCCAGACTTTCCCCGGGTCGGCAGTCCTCAGATCCCTTGGTTCTAGAAAATACACTGTATCACTATAATAATATTTTATTGTTAACTACTTGACAGATCAGTTAATCAATCAATTGATAGATATAGAAACATAGAAAGGTAGGCGGAGAAGGATAGAGATACACACACGTCAATACAACTAAAAAAAACTTGAAATAAAACACATTAAGTAAATTGCTGAGGAAAAGAACATTTACACAAATGAAGATGACTCCTTTAACTTATCAAGCATTTTTTTTAAGAATACAGGAAATTTTTAAATTCTGTTTACTTGCATAATCCCATGGAATTAGAATAGTACACATGGTTAGCTGAATACTGAAACTTGCCCTACAAATATTCATTTTCTCCCTGATATTATATTTAAAATGTAAAAAAACAAATATGACCTTATATGATATTAACAAGTAAACATAATTTTGTAGGATCTGTTGTCACAAAAGAAGATAACCTTGTTTTCTCAGACTTATTTCTTTACACAAAACTAAGGAGACAAACCAATGAAAATTAGAATTGATCTGAGAATTTAAATCCATAAGGCAAGGCTCCCGATGATGATGGAACAACGTAGGGAAGAAAAGCCAGTGAGGAGCTAGCTGTCTTGGCCCTCAGCAGTGAGAGCTGGTAAGGTACCACTAAAGTGGTTAGTTCTCCAATCAGTAGCGGCTACAAAAATGAAAATCTTGTTTGCTCAGATGCTACATTTTTTACTTCATCTCTGACTTCTCCAGTAATCAAAGCCAGGTACCTGGTAAATCGGTAGCAATATTTTTATAATTTAGTACTATTTTCATACATATACTAAAAGATTTATGATTAAATATGCTGAACACATGTGACTAATTTTTAAGGGAATAAAAAGCAGAAGGCTGGGTATACTTCATCCTAAAAGCTTCCTGTCTTAATTTATAAAAGACATCAAGATAATTTTCTTTAAAATAAAAAATATTTGGGAAAATACAAATAGTTGGGTCTTTTCCTTTTTAAAACATGAAAAAATATGCAGAAATAATTTGAGAATAACAGGAATTGATTGTAAATAAATAAAAGTTTTTTTGTGAAATTTCACAATTATCTTTATCCTAGTATCATTTATGATTAAGAAAGCTGTGATAGCTTTAAAACATGTCAGCAATATCTTTGACCCTCTTACCCTTAAAGATGGGGTCTACTTCCTCACCACTCAAAAAGGACCGGCCTTGATGACTTTCTTCTCATAAACAGAATGTGGTAGAAGTAAGGCTGTGTTACTCCTGGGGCAATGTAATGTAACCCCCATGTAATTTTTTTGGTCAACTCATCTTTGACAAAGATTCCAGCAACACAAAATTGGGAAAAACAGAGTGTCTTCAATAAATGGTGTTAGAAAACTGGTTATGTATGTGCAATGAAACTAAACTTATGTCTCACACCATGTTCAAAAATCAATTGAGAATGGATTGACTTAAAGATAAAACCTAAAACTAAGATTACCAGGGGAATATATAGGGAAAAAAATCTTGATGTTGGTTTAAGCAATGATTTTTTGGATATGACCCAAATGCACAGGCAACAAAAGGAAAAATAAACACACAAGTAGTGTTTCATTAAACTAAAAGTGTTCTGCAAAGTAATGAAACCAATGAAAAGACTGAAAAGACAGGCTTGCCTGGTGTGGCTCCGTGGATTGAATGCTGGCCTGAGGACCAAAGTGTCACAGGTTCGATTCCCAGTCAGGGCACACACCTCGATTGCGGGCCAGGTCCCCAGTTGGGGTAAATGAGAGGCAAACACACACTGATGTTTCTCTTCCTCTCTTCCTCCCTTCCCCTCTCTAACACAAAAAGGCAAGCACTCCATGACTCATTTATATGTGAAATCTACAGTAGTCAAACCCACAGAATCAGAGTAGGATGGTGATTGCCAAGGACTGAAGGACAGAAAAGTGGGGAGATATTGGCGAAAGGGTACAAAGTTTCATTTATGCAATTTCTGGACTTTAAATATACAGCAGTGTGACTATAGTTAACAACACTGTATTGCATACTTAAAATTTGCTAAGAAAATATTGTGTTCTCAAGCCCTTGTACACATAAAAATGTTAACTATATAAGGTGATATACATAATTAGCTTGATTATGGTGATTATTTGATAGTCTATACATATATCAAATATCACAGTATAGTCCTTAAATATACAAAGTTTTAATCTGTCAATAAATCTTAATAAAGCTGAAAAGAAAAAATATCACAACAACACACTGGGTAAGAACTTTAAAATTTTAAATGTGAAAAGACAAAAATACATTTGGGATTCATATTTAAATATCATGTGATTTAAATCACATTGGTGAGGCAGATGCTGGTCTTCTTTTCATCAGCCATTCTCTCTTATTCCTTGCCAAGGATCCATAATTGTGTTAACAATTCAAAGATGTTGTTCTTAGTGAAGTTGAGTCCCTCCCTAGGCTAACAAAAAGAATCGAAATTTGTCCAGATCATGAATGACATTTCCATTTCTTTTTAAAGGTTTTATTTTTTTCAGAGGTGTGGGTTTAGAACAAAATTATGAGAAAGATACAGACATTTTCCATATATTCCCTTCTCCCAGACATACACAGCTTCCTCCATTATCATAATCACAAGCCAGAATGGTACATATTTTACCAAAGATAAATGTACACTGACACAGATAATCACCTAAAGTTCATAGGATTCACTTTGTATTGCACTCGCTATGAGTTTGGAGTATGTGTAATAACATATCTATCGAATTATATCATTAAAAGTATCTTGATATTGTCTTCCACAGAATTTTTTTATTTTAATTAAGTAGAGGTTATCAAAAATTTGTGTCTTTGATGTATCTAAAAAGGTATCACCACACCCAAGGCCATCTAAGTGTTTTCCTGTTATCTAATAAGAATTTTAATGTTTTATATTTTACATTTATATTTATGTGATATTTTAAATTAATGTTTGTGAATAGTGTAAGGTCCATAACTATATTCTTTTTTATTGCATGTGGATGTCTAGTTGTTCCAGTACCATTTGTTGGAATGAGTATCTTTGATCTATTTCTGATCTCTATTCTGTTTCATTGATCTGTCTGTCACTTTGCCAATACCACTCTGTCTTGATTACAGTAGCTTTATAGTTAAGTCTTGAAGCCAGGTAGTATCAGTCCTCAAACTTTGTTCTTCAACATTGTGTTAACTATTCTGGGTTATTTGTCTTCCCACATAAAGTTAAGAACAAGTTTATCAAATGTCCATACAATAACGTTGAAATTTTGGATGGAAACGCATCAAATCTATAGACCAAAATGGGAAAGAATGACATTCTGACACTATTGATTCTTCCCATCTGTGAGCATGGAATGCTTCTCCATTAATTTAGTTATTCTCTGACATTTTTTTCATCAGAGTTCTATAGTTTTCTTCATATAGATGATAGATTTATAGATAAGTATTACATTTCGGGGGTAGTATTAATGGTATGGTGTTATTAATTCTAATTTCCACTGCTTCATTGTCAGTATACGGAAAAGTGATTGACTTCTGTACATTAATCTTGCACTCTAAAACATTGTTATAATTGGTTATTAGTTCTGGAGGATGGTTTGGGGGTTTTTTTGTCAATTCTTCTGGGTCTTCTACATAGATGATCATATCTTCTGTAAACAAAAAGTTCTATTTTTTTACTCTACAATAAATATACCTTTTATTGTCTTTTCTTGTCTTATTGCATTAGCCAAGATTTCATGTATGATATTGAAAAGCACTGGTGGAAGGGGACATCCTCACTTTCTACCTAATCTTAGTGCAAGAGCTTTGAGTTTCTCACCATTAAGTATGTTAGCTGTAGGTTCTTTTGTAGATATCCTTTATCAAGTTTAGAAAGCTCCCTTCTATTCCTAGTTTATCAAGCATTTTTAAAATGAATGGGTGTTAAATTTTGTCAAACATATTTCCTGCATCTACTGATATGTTCTTGTTTTTTTAGCCCATTGTTGTGATAAATTATAATAATGGATTTTTGAATGTTAACCCAGGCTTGCATAACCGAAACAAATCCCACTGGGCTTTGGTGTACAATCCTTTTTATACACTTTAAGATTCAGTTTGCTAAAATCTGTTGAGTATTTTTGCATCTTTGCTCATGAAAGATATTTTATCTTTAGTTTTCTTCTCTTGTAGTATCTTTACCCAGTTTTGGTATTAGGCTAATACTGGCATCATGAAGTTAAGAAGTACTCCCTCTGCTTCTATTCTCTGAAAGAAACTATAAGAATTGGTATAATTTCTTCCTGAAATGATTTATAGAATTTACCAGTAAATCCATCAGGGCCTGTGCTTTCTGTTGTAAAAGGTTAGTGATTATTCACTCAATTTCTTTAATAAAGAAGTCTATTCAGATCATCTATTTCTAGTGTGAGTATTGGCTAATTGTGTCCTTCAAGGAATTGGTTCATTCTATCTAGGTTATCAAAATATGGACATAGAGTTGTTCATAGTATTCCTTTATTATACTTTTAACGTTAATGGGATTTACAGTGATGTCCCTTCTTGAATTTATGACATGAATAATTTTCTGTACTCTCTCCTTCTTCTGCAGTTATGCTGACTGGAAACATCATTTTTCTTCTTTTCAGGAAATTAGCTTGTTTTCATTAATTTTCTCTGTAGATTTCTTGTTTTTAATCTGATTAATTTCTACTCTGATTCTTATTATTTCTTTTCTTATGCTTACTTTGGATTAGTTTATCCTTTTTATTAGTTTTCTAAGATAGAAAATTATTTATTTTCAAACATTTTACTTTGCAAATGTATGCATTCAATGTTGTAAATTTCCTTATAAGCATTGCTTTTGCTACATCCCACAAATTTTGATGCTGTTTTCATTTAGTTTAAAATATTTTTAAATTTGTTGAGATTTCTTCTTTTTTTAAGATTTTATTTATTTATTTTCAGACATAGGGTAATGGAAGGAGAAAGAAAGGGAAAGAAACATCAATGTGTGGTTGTCTCTTGCACACCCCCAACTGGGGATGGAACCTGCAACCCAGGCATGTGCTCTGACTGGGAATCGAACTGGCGACCCTTTGGTTTGGAGGCCAGCACTCAATCCACGGAGCCACACCAGCCAGGGCGAGATTTCTTCTTTGACTGATGTGTTATTTGGAAATGTGTTGTTTAGTCATCACCTATTTGGGATTATCCAGTTTTCTTCCTGTTATTGGTTTTTAATTTAATTCCATTGTGGATTGAGAGCAGGTATTGTATGATATCTATTCTTTTAGAAGTGTTAAGGTGTGTTTTATGGCCCAGAATGTGCTCTGTCATAGTAAATGTTCCATGTTAGCTTGAGAAGAATGTTTACTCTGGTGTTGTTGAAGTCATTAATATATGTGAATTCTATCCAGCTGATGGATCAAATTGTTGAGCTTAAATCTTTTCCTCACTGATTTCTGCATTCTGTATGTTTCCATTCCTGAAATAGGGGTTTTGGAGTCTTCAGCTATGATCATGGATTCTTCTTTTGTCTTTGCAATTCTTTTAGGTTTTGCCTTAAATAGTTCAACACTCTGTTGTGAGGTTTATACACACTAAGAATTGTTATATCTTCTTAAACAACTGACCCCTCTATAATTACATAATACCTTTCTTTATTGTTGATAAATTTTCATTGTATTGAAGTTAGCTTTGTCTGCAAATAATATATCTACCACTGTCTTCATTTCATTAGTAGTAACATGTATATTTTCTATATCTATTTTTCAATATCCATGTTCTCTTAATCTATGTCCTTATTTTTTTAAGATTTTATTTATTTATTTTCAGATGGGAAAGGAGGGAGAAAGAGAGGGAGAGAAACATCAATGTGTGGTTGCCTCTCTCGTGCCCCCTACTGGGGACCTGGCTGCAACCCAGCCATGTGCCCTGATTGGGAATCAAATCAGTGACCCTTTGGTTCACAGGCTAGCACTCAATCCACTAAGCCATACCAGCCAGGGCTATGACTTTATTTTTAATGTAGGTTACTTTTGACAACATATAGTCAGTTCTTATTTTTGGTCCAGTCTGACAATCTTGTCTTTTAATTGGACATTCAGAAGATTGACATTCAAAGCAGTTATTGGTATAGTTGGATTACTATCTACATTTAATTTCTACACTTTTCTATTTGTTATCCTCATTCTTTATTCTTATTTTTGTTTTCTACTCTTTTTCCTGTTGTGGTTTTGAGATTTTTTTATGATTGTATTTCTCTCCTTTCTTAGCATATCATTCATTCCTTTTTACTTCTTTTAGTGGTTGTCCTTGAGTTTGCAATATACATTTACAATTTTAATCCAAGTCTACTTTCTTTTTATTGTTGTTCAAGTATAGTTGTCTCCATTTTCTCCCCACCATGCCCTCCATCCCACCCACCTTCACCTCCCACCCTTGAACCCACTTCCTTTGGCTTTGTCCATGTGTCCTTTATCATCCTCCTTGATGCTCCTTCCCCTATTATCCTGCTCCCCGCTCCTCTCTGGGAACTGTCAGTTTGTTCTGTATTTCAAAATCTCTGGTTGTGTTTTGCTTCTTCATTTGTTCTGTTGACTACGTTCCACTTATAGGTGAGATCATATGGTATTTATCTTTCACTGACTGGTGTATTTCACTTAGCATAATGCTCTCCAGTTCCATCCATGCTGCAGCGAAAGTTAGGAGCTCCTTCTTTCTTTCTACTGCATAGTATTCCATTGTGTAAATGTACCACAGTTTTTTGATCCACTCATTTACTGATGGGCACTTAGGCTGCTTCCAGCACTTGACTATTGTAAATTGTGCTGCTATGAACATTGGGATTCAAGTCTACTTTCAAATAACACCGTATAATTTCACAAGTAGTGCGAATACCTGACAATTACACAATGAGCCAAACAGAAAATAAGAAATACTGTATGATCTCCCTTACATATAAATTAAAAAATTCAAACTCATAGAAATAGTAGAATGGTGGATATAAGGGGCTGGGAAATAGGAAAATTGGGCAATGCTGGTAAAGGGATATAAGCCTTCAACTTTGGTTCTGGGGACCTAATTTACAGCATGGTGCCTATAGTTAATAATGTTGTATTATATGGTTGAAAGGTGCTAGGAAAGTATATCTTAATCATTCCCACAACAAAAAACAAAAGTGTCAACTTTGTGATGTGATATATGAGGTCTGTCCAGAAGGTATTCAGCCATGTAATATGAAAAATAGTGACATTTATTGAAGGAGATACAAGATGTAAGAAACACTGAACATAGGACAATGACACCTCAGTCCACTTCAAAGTAGGCACCTTGAGACCTCATACTGTTCTCCCAGTAGCCCACAGCTGCCCCATTGTGTTTTTTGAATCTTATTGACAGTCTGAAATCTTTTCCTTTTCAAAGGTGATTTTAGTTTTAGGAAAACTAAAAGTCAAAAGTCACAGGGCACCATATCTGGGCTGTAGGGGGGCTGAGTCACATGGGTGGTTTGATGTTTCACCAAAAATCTCTGCTTGAGACGTGATGCATGAGAATGCACAAAATTTGATGTAGATTTGTTGCTCTATTCTCTCAGTCACATTGAATGTGATGGCCACACAGTACACATGCTCACTCAGTGACCTCCACTATCACAGTGAAGTCGTTATTGTTCACACATGCGCATTCCAGTCCACTCTCCTTTGCTGCCAGGTTACATCAATGTCATGCAAACTATTCTCATTATATTAAAAAGGACTAGACTTTTTTTCAGACAGACCTCATATGAGTTAACCTGATCGTTGTAATCATTTCACAAAGCATATGTGTATCATATCATCACACTGTGCGCTTTACGTATACATCATTTTGTATGTCAGTTATACCTCAGTAAAGCTGGGGAGAGAGAGATTCTAGTCCCCACACTTCGAGCTCTCACTGGTGACTCGGACTGGAGAAGAGACACACTGTTACTGTTAAATCATGTCCATTCACAGGTTCATGAGAAAATAAGCGCTGTTCTTATTTTGAGTCACTAAGATTTAGGGAGAAAGGTTTTACAGCAATAGATAACTTGAACAAAAGCCAATAATCTTTAAAATATTAGGTATTCAAGAGAAAATAACAATGTAAGGCATAGCAAAGCAGTAAGACAGGAAAACAGTTGAGAATTTATCATTCTTTTCACAGCTGTCCACAATTAATTTCATACTCTTAAGTATTTTGCCTTACATATAATGTAAGAAAAAACACGTTTTTTCTCCTATCCAAGTACCTACCAGGCCCAACCCTGCTTAGCTTCTGAGATCAGACAAGATTGGGGTCATTCAGGGTGGTATGGCTGTAGACCAAAACACAATTTTTTCTCAAAGTGAGCAGGTGAGTAACTGTACATAAGGAGATTCAGATGACATTCATATAGAAAACATAGTGTCTCAAATGAGCTAGCTGGCCCACCTTCATTTTGGAATTAAAAAAAATATCTCTGATAATGGTATGACCATATGAGGTGTTATATACTCTCTCTAAATATAGTGTATATATTTATAATGTGTATAGTGTACATGTACAGTAACTATATGTACATACACACAAAATGGTTATTATATTAAACACGTATATAAATACGAACATGCAAAGGTTGATTACTTTGATCCATTTTTTTCAGTTGGCAAAATTAATCACCATATGGAAATTTACAGGAAAGATAAATCCAAGTTGTACAAAAAAATAAAGAAAAATATAAAACTCAGTAAATAGGTGTAGGAGAGATAAACTTGAGAGTATGATAAATAAAAATAAGCAATGATGATGAATTTATTCCTGCAATATCATAGGGAAATATGTGAAATAAATAGGTTTTCTTCAGTTCTGTCTTTTACTCATTTAATGAACATATTTACTGAATGACTACTACATCATGCCAGGTTTGACCATCCATGGGATACTCAGTGAACATAACAGACAAAGACCCCTGCCTTTATATAGTCAGGCAATTCATTTCCAGGTCATACCTTAGGAACAAGAAAATATAGCACAATCAGTGGCGTTAGGATATTGGGAAGCACCTGCCAATTTTCAAGTATTTTAAGGCATCTTTCAAGATACAGATTGTCTGAAAATCTGTAGTCTTTTCTTTTACATAACAATCAATATATTTTATGATGTTACTGAAAACTTCTTCTACCAAAATTATTGTTTGCAGAGGAAATGTATAAATACTCATACTTGAATCTTAATTGATTTATCAGATTTTGTTCAATAAATTTTCTTTTAAGGATACCCTTTTTCTATAGATGCTTTTGATTATGAGTAAACCCATCCAAAAATTCTAGTGTGCTAAACTCTAGTTGTTTCTGAACACTTTAATGCAAATGCACCACTAATGAGATCACTGACCTCACTAAATCATGATTTCTTAGGCCACAAGTCCCTCTTCTTTCAGTAAATCTTTCAAACTGGAGTGAACGCATCATCTTAATTCAGTCTCATTTTTTAACCTTACCTATAGCACTTAAATCTATGCTCTCTGAGGACTTTTGTTTACTTATTTTTATATTTCTATATATTATTTAACTTTTACATTTTATTTAACATTTAAGTTCTTTTTTATCAACCTAATTTATATATATCACATACACACTATAAACATTATAAACACACTATATATAAATAGAGACTATAATACCTCATACAGCAGGGGTGTCAAACTCATTTTCACCAGGGGGCCACATCAGCCTCGCAGTTGCCTTCAAAGGGTGAATGTAATTTTAACTCCTTAACAGTTAAGGAGTAGTTACATTTATACAGTCCTAAAATTATTTTGGCCCTTTGAAGGCAACCATGATGCTGATGTGGCCCCTGGTGAAAATGAGTTTGCCACCCCTGTCATATAGTCTCATAATAATCAGAGATATGTTTTCAAAAGTTACAAATGAACCTGGGCCAGCCATTTAATTTATTGGAGGCACTATGTTTTCTATATGAATGTCGTCCAAGTTTCCCTATGTACACTTATTCACAAGCTCACTTTGAGAAAATATATATGTGTGTGTATATTTGTATGTGTGTGGGTGTGTCTTTCCAATTAGAATGTAAGCTCCTTGAGGGCAGTGATGTGGTCTTTTTTGTTCATTTTCTTAATTCTGTGGGCCCAGCACAGGGCTACCAAAGCACAAAAATTATTTGTTAAATGAATAAATTACCAAATAAGCATCAGTTATTACTCAATAAAAATATAAATAGTATCTGAAAAGGTATAATGACTTTTTGTTTCCTTAAAATTGTTACATAAAGTCAAATTTTAAAATATCCAAAATACTACTTTATCCACGATTCTAGCAGATGAAACTTGATTCTCAATTGTTTATTTGTAGCAGAGATGAGAGTAATTCTGTACAGTTCCCATGATAGATTTTTATCTGGTATTCAGCAATAACTACTTTACTTACTAATACCTAAATTACTTCTTAGAAACATGCTTAAACTCATATTTCACCACATTCAATGTCAAACAACATTTGCTAATGTTCTCAAATAAATGAAATATTGTCAATTATGATATTGGAATACATTTTTTTCTTCACTCTTAAATCCAGATTTACTGATGCAACGTAAAGAAGTGTTTTACTGCCCTAGCTTGTGTGGCTCAGTGAATTCAGTGCCAGCCTGTGAATGAAAGGGTCACCGGTTCAATTCCCAGTCAGAGCACATGCTTGGGTTGTGGGCCAGGTCCCCAGTTGGGGTGCATGAGAGGCAACCACACATTGATGTTTGTCTCCCTCTCTTTCTCCATCCCTTTCTCTAAAAATAAATAAAATATTTTTTAAAAAAGAAGTGTTTTATCAAGAGAAATTCTCAATTGCACATGTGTCTAGGTAAACTTGAAAAGTCAACATGAATTAGCACATTTCTTGTTCCTTGTGCAAATGTAGCTGAGTAGTCACCCAGTGCATTGGCAGAAGGTGCAACTGGACTTCTATAGCCTGAGATTATTGCTCTCATAAATCTTTAGTATGGAAAGGATGTTCCCCAAGTAAAGGAGGGTGAATTGTTACAAGGCCAAGGGTTCCCCTCAGAGGAAAGGAGGGAAAAATCTAAATATTTCAAAAAGACCTTTAAAGTTAAGCATTTAAAAATCTATGTAATTGAGTCCTAAAGAAATCCCTAAATAACATGGTCCATAAATGTTTACAAGGTCTCAAAAATCTCAAAAAGAAAAATCAATCAAGAGCTCAGCGATAAAGAGCCTTGGGGAAGCTGGTTGCAGCAGGTTGTGGATGGGTACAGAAGCACTACTAGACTTAGCAGTGGCATCATTTTTCAAAGACATAGCTGAGCATATAAAAATAAAACTAAAGCTTTAGAAAATCAACTGTGAACTGTCATCTCTTCCTGTGCAGGAATCTAAACTAGCAAGGGAGTCATAGTAGGCAGAACACACTGGACCACAAGAGGCTCATTTTCAATAAAAATGTGGCAGTGACAGAGCAATGAGAGGTGGAAACTGAAATGTACTGGTGGACTGATGAGCCTTTCCCATCTGGTTTGAAAAATTCCAGAACTATGTAAGTCACACATATGAAAGAAAGAAAATAAAAAGAACATGAGCTTACGCTGAAGCAACAGTCTACTGGAAGTTACCTTATTCATTTACTTATTTACTGTTTATCTCAGATATGTGCACAAAGTGGTTTTCAGAAGCCCCACTGCAAGCTGGCGCAGACCATCTAAAACACTTGACACATATCATTCTCCGCTTCATGGCCTCAGCAAAAACTCTGAGACAGACAAGTCCCATTTTAACTTTCTGTACATTATTCTGCACTGTGCTAGTCATGATAAACAAGACAAGTAAGCCACAGGCACAGAATTTAGCAGCTGGCAATACTATAATGGAAAAGAGGCTGGTAAATAAGTAACTCCAATGCAACACAGTGAATAAAAATTGCAATGCAATGTAACAAATAGAGGGTTCTGTGTGAGTACCTAAAAAGAGAGAGCTATCTGTCTCTGTTGGAGAAGGACAGAAACACTTCACAGAGCAGTATTTCTTTGAGTTGAGTCTTGAGATACAAGAAGGTATTCAGCATACACAACTCGGGGTACAGAAAACAATATAGTCAAAGGCACCAAGATATGAACTAGCAGGTAGCACTTCTCCTGGGAAAGTCAAAGGTCAGGGAGAACATTTGAAATTGGCAGGAAATAAATATGGAATTAAGCAGATGTGGATGTAAGAAGGGCCTTGTGCACAAATAAGAGCTTTAAAAAGTTTGGATATTGTTACTAAGCCTCTGAACTACTCTACAGAATAATATCCATATCTGCTTCTGGACATGAAATCTACTTCTGGGGGCACAATAAGTATAGGACTTCATTTTATTTTTTCAGAAATGTGACTTATATAAATGGTGATTGTGTGTGTACAGGGTCTGTCCAGAAAAGCCCAGCCATTGTTAATATAACAAGAGTGGTTTGTGCAACAATGATATATGTAACCTGGCAGCCAAGGAGAGTGGACTGGGATGTGCATGTGTGATCAATGATGACTTCACTGTGCTAGTCAGGGGGGCAGTAGACACCGTTGTGCAAACATGTGTACTGTGTGGTCGTCACACTCAAAATGACTAGTGAGTAGAGCAACGGATCTGCATCCAATTTTGCATTAAGCTTGAACATTCCTCTGAGGAAACTGTTCAGATGATTCAGAAGGCCGCAGCTATGGGCAACTGGTGGAGGAGGCTTCACTGTGACAGCTTCACTGTGGCAACATGCCATCTCATGCATCATGTCTCATGAAGATTTTGGTGAAACATTAAATTGCCCAGGTGACTCACCCCTGCTACAGCCCAATTTGGTGCCCTGCAACTTCTGCCTTTTCCCCAAACTAAAATCACCTTTGGAAGGGAAGAGATTTCAGACTGTCAGTGAGATTCATGAAAATATGATAGGGCAGCTGATGGTGATTGGCAGAACTGCATGAGGTCCCAAGGTGCCTACTTTGAAGGGGGCTGAGGTATCATTTTCCTAAGTAAAATGTTTCTTGTGTCTTGTATCTTCTTCAATAAATACCTCTATTTTTCACAGTACGTGGCTGGATACCTTCTGGACAGACCTTGTAAATGAGAAAGGCAATGGACAGTGTGTGAAAGTGAAAGAAGAAAGGAGTTGAAATCTCTAAACTAGATGTATAATTTCTCTGAATTTTCATAAGAAATAGGCTTACTTTATATATTTTTTTAAATTTTGCCTTTTGTTGTTCATTTTAAAAGTTCCTTTCAAAAAAATTTTAGTCTACTTTGTGAAGAAATCACATAAAAATATTGTTTCCCAATTCAAAATAATGCCAGAGACTACCATTATGAAACAATTTAAACACAATTTATGTCTGCTGAGTCCTTAGCTATGTGTTTTTCAACAGCCTAACAAAATGAGTTTTGTGTTTTGGATTCTTTGCAATTCCACTGTTTATGCTCATTGGTTGGTGAGAAACCAGATAAGTAGTTCACATAGAAAAACTTGGCAAAGGAGACCTCTACTTCAACAAAGAACTCCTTCATGTTTCAGTTTCATTTTGTTATTAAAATTATCTTTTTTTTAAGATTTTATGTATTTCTTAGAGAGGGAAGGGATGGAGAAAGAGAGAGAGAGAGACATCAATGTGCAGTTGCTGGGGGTCATGGCCTGCAACCCAGGCATGTACCCTGACTGGGAATCAAACCTGCGACACTTTGGTTCGCAGCCTGCGCTCAATCCATTGAGCTACGCCAGCCAGGAAAATTATCTTGATATATATTCTACATTCTGTAGAATCCATGACACTGAAATAGGCAGGATATTGAAAAAGTAGCATTTTAGAAATTTAGTATTGTACAGTGACTAAAGAAAAAGCTCAGTAGTCACAATGCCTGAGTTTAAATCTTGGTTTCACCTTCAAGTAGCTCTGTGGCCTTAAGCTACCTAATTATCTATTCTGTTTTGCTTTTTTTCTCCTTTTCTTCATTTTTAAATTCCAAAATTTCATCTCCATTTCACAGGGCTAGCATGAGGATCATAATAATGTATGAAATATGATGAGCTTCATGCCCAGCAAAATATACAGTCAATAAATGTACTACTATTATGATATAAAGATAAGAATATCACTACAGTAAATATTTTTTTTGCTTACTATCACAGGGTAATTATTGAATATCTATTTTAGTTTTAAAGCCAATGTATTGAGCATAATATCTGACCTTTCAAAATCTTTAAAAATCTTCCAATTTTCTTCCTTTGATACTATAGCATAAACAATTCTGGCAGCAACATAGATAATACAACATAATGCATCAACATTTTAAATCATCTTAATATTTTATATCAATAAATAGAGATGGGAAGTATTCAGATGCTGAATATATAAAAATAACACATATACTTCAACTATTATTTTTGATAAATGGTAACAACCACAGAATTAAAATGGTTCATCTAAACTTGTGCTGTTGCATGTAAGTTGGTCCAAGCATTTCCAACTAAGGTATAAATCTCTTATAATTGTCCTGTGGCAATTAAATAGGAAGCATTTAGAGTATTTCACACTTAGTTTAACATTTTGAATTTGTACTGTATATTTCATCTAAATGCCTCAAAAAGCCTCTATAGAGATTAACTCATTAACTTTTTAACTGCCACCCCTTCTGTAAGGTAAGGACACATCTAACAGCATTCTATAAATGAGGAAAATTAGATTCAGAAGAAGTATTACATTTATGATTCACCAGTAATGGTGCACTGAAAGATTTAAGTAATTTAAATAATGTATATGGGCTCAAGATATTCTAACATGTCCACAAAATACTTATCTGGTTTTCATCATACTGTTTCCATGGCATTTTCTTTAAAACACATTTTTCAATTTTTACATCTAAAATATAAAAGTTAGATGTTTTAGAACAATCTTTCCTTGTAATATAAAGGTAAGGGTGGGGTGAGAGGTGAGGTTCATGTATGTATGTTTTCTCATGTATTGTAAGTTTCTCAACACCAGGTACACCTTACAATGCTGTTCTTTCCAAAACTAATATAACACTCAATAGTATAGAGAAAAGTAAAATGTTGTGCCTCAAAAGTAAGGATCTTTATATTTTCAGATATTCAGACTTTTAAAAATAACTCAAAATTATATATCTGTTGAATGAAATATCTTCAATGAACAATGCATGTTTTATGTCAGATTGATTTTAAGATCTGTTGTGATATAGATCCAATCCATTTTTATAATTTTTCTCTAAATGTCCATTCCTCATTTAGCCTTTATTTTGTTTAAAACAAATAACCCTTTTCCCCAAACAGCATGCTCAGGACTTTCCTCATTTTATTTTGTTCCTTCTTCTAAGAATATGTTTTCCCTACAGGTTATCAAAATCCTACTTAATACTCGAGACTTCTTCCATTCAACTTCCAGAAATCTTCCATGTCCCAGATGCTGTTGGTGTCCCCCCCTTATCCCCTTTACAGTTCAAGCCCTGTATGTTCACACCTGCATACTTAAACACACACAGGAAGTTCATGGCTGAAGACTAATGAGTACAACAGCACAGGTCCCTGGTTTTCAGACAGAACAACCTCTGTGGTACAATTTTATTCCAGAGACCCCTCTGAGATCAGGCAAATAGACATCTGGAACCATAACTCTGCCTAGCTCCTATCTGTACCTTATTCTTTGCTCACTCCCTTCAGTTTTCTTCTGAAAGAATTCCTCAATAAATTACTTGTGCATCGGGTTCTGTTTTTAGAGAACTCAACCAATAATACCCACGACTTCATGAATTCCAGAATTAATTATATTATTTACAAGAGTAGACAACTTGGGGAGGTGAACACATACATAATATACAGATGATGTATGATAGAATTGTATGCTTTAAACCTATATAATTTTCTTAACCAATGTCATCCCCATAAATTCAATAAAATAAGCAAATAAAAATAATTTATAAGTCTAATAATGCAGCCTGGTTAAATAAACTGTTTTCTACCTTCATAGTATAAGAATACACAGAAATTATAAACGTCATTTTAGAAAAGATGACAAAGTTTCTGACATAATATAGGTACTAAATACTGTGTATGGTCTTACACACAAAGTCCATGTTAAATAATGGAGGTATGGTTCTAACAAAATAAAATGCAGTCTCTGACCTTGTGACATGTACAACAGTGTAAATATGTATCATATAAAGTACCATATCGTCGCCATACTGGAATAAATGCTGTGAAGGATAAGAATAGTTCGTGGAAAGATGAGAGATTTGCCTTGACCTATAGAGCCAAAAAGACTTTAGTGAGTAAGTAGCACTTAAATTAGAAATACAAGGCATAATGGGTGGTAAGCTGTATTTTAATCTAGATAAAGAAAACAGCAAATCCAATGTTCCTGAGGAAGAAGGATCACAGAACATTTGGATAAGTTAAAAAGGTCAATCTGGTTTGGGGAACAAAGGTTGATGAGGAGGGAGAGGTCTAAAAACCCAGAGCCCTGTAAGTCATGCTAAAGGTTTTATGTTTTGTCTTAAGACTTCCAAGACTTGTGGGAAGTCACGCATTAACACAAAATATTTATGCATTGTAGAGACCTGATACAACCTTATGTTTTAAATATTACATTACTCTGAGAATTATTTACTGGTAAGGGTAGAATACATAAGTGTTCAAGTTGCAGGGGTTATTGCAATAATTGAAGAAGAGAGGATGGGCATTTGAGCTAGTGAGTAATGTAAAGACTGAGAGAAATGGATGGATTTGAGACATTTAGGAGGCAGAAGCTATAGGAACTATGTTTGACCAGTTACAAGAATAGACATTAAAGGAGACAGTAAGCATTACTGCAGGGGTTCTTGCTTTCCCAGATGAAGGATGGAATAACCCCGCAGTGAAACAGACATCATGACAAAGCAGTGTGTGAAGAAGCAGCAAGGAAAGAATTTCATTTCTAAGTATAATAAGATTAGGGTACCTTGAAACATCTAAGAAGAATTAGCAAATACACATCAATCCAGAGCTCCAAATCACCCATAAACAAACATGTACCTGTGCATGTGTCTGCCTACAGAACATAGACATCACCAAGAATAAAATGTTTGTGTATGTGTGTCACAAAAATGAAGGCCATACGTTATAACGTTTATGCTTATTATTATATAATAGAATCAACCTAATTTCTGTTTATGATTTTTTTATCTTTTTCCTTTTTCACTGTACACATGTGAATTTTGCCCTCATAAAATAAGTTAATCAAGTCTGGCCTTTCTCCCATGGACTACCAACTCTTCAAAGACTACTCAATTATAGCCAGCTATATACATTAGAGAAATCAACTGGTGGAACCAATCACTCAGAGTACATCTTTAAAATATTTTCTATATATAAATTTTGGTATTGGCTCTTTATGACCATTCAAGTCTAGACATGCAACTATCCCTCTGTGTAGCTCATCTTTCCTATTTTGTAAGAAATATACACCAATAATTATAAACCTTCAAAAACATAACAAATCTTTTATTGCATATCTCAGTCTTCTTTTAGTTGCATAAGAAAAATGATTCAAATCAAATTAGAGATGCAGTGACTTACTCATAACTAAATTATTTCTTTGCTTTAGTCCTGAAAGTCATAATTGAGATTTAACAACTCCCTAATAGAACCCTCCCCCAAAGTCATACTAAAAGCAAAATAAATGATAATAATAATGATTAATTATCACTAAGTACTTATTTATGACAGGCAAAGCTCTTGGTGCTTTGTAGGGATTATCTTCTTTAATAATAAATCTACAGTACAGTACATTTATTCTCTTTTTGGGGATGAGAAAACAGGTTCAGATATGTTAAGTAAATTTCTGTAGGTCTTGCCCAGGTGAGGTGGCTAAGGTGGTAGGAGCATCACTCCATACACCAAAACGTTTCAGCTTCAATCCCCGGTTAGGGCACAAACCTAGGTGGTAGGTTCAACCCTCAGTGGGCTTAACCCCCAGCATGCAGGAGGCAATTGATCAATGGTTCTCTCACACTGATGTTTCTGTCTCTCTCTCTCCTCTACTTCCTCTCTCTGAAATTAATAAACATATCCTCAAGTGAGGATAAAAAAAAGTTCTTTAAAAAAAAAAAAACATCTGTAGGTCACATATCTAGTTGTAGATGAAGCTGGGATTCCAAATCTGTCAGGCTGACAATAGCTTCATGCCAAACCTATAATATTCAACTCCCATTCTCCAAAGGGTATGGTTTCATGATAATTTTGAAAGTGAGATTTTAGACTTTAGACATAATGTTTTCTCAGACCATAGTTCCTTCAAAAAAGAAAATAAAAGGCCACAAGGAATGTGATACTTTCTGGTGTAGTAATTAACTGCTCAGTAGGTCATGAAGCTAGGATTTTTTGATTACTTATTGTAATCAATAAGAAACTTATTATGGGATACATTGGAAAACCTAAATCAACTTTAAAAGTCTAAATGAAGGCAAGGTTCCAGGCACAATTTGATCCAGAGGTTCACAATACCATCAAGGCTTGGCTCTATTTTTCTACAATTCTCTTGGCTCTGCTCTGCTCTGATTGCTGGCTTAGTCTCCAGGCTGAGAGCCAAGATAGCTATAGAAGTTTAAGGTTTCTCATCCACACACATTACCATTATAGAAAATGGCAAAACCTTTGTTCAAGTTTCTAAGTTCCAAGCATGAGTCCGATGACTTGCCAATTGGGTCAGTTAGGTCATATGTCTACCCCTCACTAATTACTATGAGCTAGAAGATTGAATGCGCTGATGGACTCAGCCTGGGGCACGTGCTTCACTCCTAGTGCTGCAATATCCGCAGCCATCCACAACGAAATCAGCACTATGGGAACGGGTGGGGGAAAACAGACGTTGGGAAATCAAGCAAGTGTGCCTGCTTCATACTATGTGTTACATTTGTGTGTGTATGTATAAATATGTGTGTGTATATGTATATACATATACATAATTTAAGTCTAAAATTCTAGTGAAATAGGAACTATTAACTCCACTGTGTAAATTAAAATACAGAGGTTTACATTGTTACATAAACCAGGATTTAAAAAAAATATCCATTCTGGCTGAATAGCTTCTGCTTTCCTTACACTAGCAATTTTGGCTATTTTACATAGAAATAGTGTCAGTTATTGAGCTATTAACTGGTAGTCCTCATGGGGACAAGAAGACATGTAAAGTACGTTCTCATCCCTCTGGAGTCAACAAACACTAGAGGGGAGAGAGAGATGCTCGGCTAAGGACAAAAGGGGACAGGTCAGGCTCAGGGTTCTACCTCCAATTTTACTCCTATTCTAAATTTCAGACAGCTTGTTCAACTGGCACTTAGTGTGGCTGGCATTATGTTTTCTTCTGTCCTATTTTAAAAATCAATAAATGGATTGAGTTAGAAATTAAATAAATGTTAACCATTTAAAAGAGATTTATTCATAAAAGTAATAGGAGGTCAGTCCAACACATCATTTGGGAGTACTAGTTGAACTTGCATGGGCTGTGGCTAGCAATAATTCCTCACATATGTCTCAAACTCTTATATGCTGTAAGTTGAGGACAAACCCTATAATTTAGTTTTGTGAAGCACCTCTACAGTGAGTGATACAGGGTCTTGAATAGAGCAGTAATTTCTCAATAAAGATTTGTACAATGAATCTTGATGAGTGAAAGGAGTTCCCATGCATACCGTTAAAGTATACTTCATTTTCCTAGAAATGTACATATCCTAATTTGGATAATTTATATATGTGTGTGTGTGTGTGTGTGTGTGTGTGTGTATACACACACGTGTATGTATATACACACATACATACATATGAGAAAATAAGCTTGAAAACATTCACAATTTCTTCACACTACCATTTCTCAATAGTAGCTAGAATTTTTTTTTTGCAAGGCTTGTGACTTCAACTGTAGTTTACAAGCTCAGTGCAGCTTTCTGATAGCATCAAAGCACTTTGTCAGCAGCCTGTACCTCTAAGTTCTAACAGACAACCCAGTGAAATCTGTGCACCTGTGTAGCATTGATGCTCCACTCTTTACACATAACCATTTCAATTCGATAATGAACAACACTTTACATATGCTAACTGTTGCTTCCCATTCTGCAAAGCCCAGTATTAACAAGTCTCCCTTATAAACTCCTAGCTTTCAACTTAAAACTGAGTTTATATTATTTCTCTTATGAAAACTAATTAAATATACAGAGTATATAGAGAGTTACTTTGTTTATAGATACTAAAAAAGAATCATGTTGGGGGATAAATCAGAAAAATAATGAATATATTTCCAAATACAATCTCTGTAACTAAACAGTTGTCTAAGAGTTCTTCCCCGTTAGAATGTAGGGGCTGGAGGGAGAATCCTTGAAATCATGGCAACTCCACCTTTGATTACCGCCACATCATTATAGTGTATCCAACTAATAAATACAGGTAATGTGCAACCTGTGCCTTGTGAACTCTCAATATAAGGTGGCACACAGAGGTCTCTGGTTACTGCTTCCAAGGAAGTCCTCTAAATGCAGAAACCACCTCTGGAGAGGTATTGTGCCCCATTTCCTCAACCCCTGGCTCCAGGGTCCCTATATCATTCTCCACATAATGCAGTCTTTGTTCCAGATTAATAGGAAAGTTCTTCCCTGCAAATCCTTGTTTCTTTGAATCCATTCAATCCTAAAATTACAACAGCCCTGGTACAAACTGGACTGAGTAGAGGATGGGGGTGGTGATCCAGCAGCAAATGCTGTCCTCAGATAACAGAACCCCTGTCACATTGCCAGGGTGGTCACAGAAAGCTTTCTCATAGCAAAACAGAGCTTGGAGCATATCCCTCCATTAAAAATAAACAAACAGATACTTTAAATGATAGTGAGATTCTGTGATACCATTATCACAATGCACTGTGTGATTTGCACTGGATTAAAATAACCTTTTGTTTTTACTCTTTCAACTTTTCTTCTACTATACCTGCCCTTGCGTGCTGCACTGTAGCTATACTAACATCCTTGCCAGAACCTGAACATACCAAGCATATTTTTCTAACTTCTCTCATCTCCCTTCCCCTCCCCGCCTCTATTCTATCCCTAATCACTTCATTTTAAGCTTTGCTCTATATCATCTCCTCAGAGATGATGTCACTGCCTGCCAATCTATAGTACATTCACATCCTCCATCACTGTCTCCCTTACCCTGCTGTCTTTTTCTTCATACCCCTCTATACTTCATTTTTTATATTATTTTTATTTTTTACTGTATTGTTCCATTACTATTTATTGCCCTTATCCCCCTGCCTCCTTCAATCACCACACTGCTGTCCATGTTCATGAGTCCTTTTTCCTTTTTGCTCAATCTCTTTACCCCTTTACCCTCTCCATAGCTGTCATCCTGCTCTCCATCTATGACTCAGTCTCTGTTTTGCTTGTTAGTTCAGTTAGGTCATTAGATTCCACATAATGAGTAAAATCATATGGTATTTGTCTTTCTCTGACTGGCTTATTTCACTTAGCATAATGTTTTTGAGGTCCATCCATGCTGTGCAAAGGGTACGATTTTTCTTTTTCATGGCCAAGCAGTATTCCATTATGTAAATGCCCCATAGTTGTTTTACCCCCTCATCTACTGTTGGATACTTGGGCTGCTTCTAGATCTTGGTGATTATAAATTATACTGCAATGAACACAGGGGAACTTATGTTCTTTCAAATTAGTGTTTTGGGTTCTTTTAGATATTCCCAGAAGTGGGATCACTGGGTCAAAAGGCAGATCAATTTTTAATTTTTTGAGGTATCTCCATACTGCTTTCCAGTGGTTGCACCAGTCTTCATTCCCACCAACAGTGTAAAAGGGTTCCCCTTTTCCCACATCCTCACCAGCAGTTGTTGTTTGTTGATTTATTGACTGTAACCACTCTAACAACTGTGGGGTGGTAACTCATTGTGGCTTTAATTTGCATTTCTCTTATGATTAGAGACTTTCAGCATCTTTTCATATCTCTATTAGTGATGTGCATATCTTCCTTGGAGAAGTGCCTATTCAGGTCCTTTGCCCATTTTTATTTATTTTTACTTTATTTTATTTTTTGTATAGTTGTTCAAGTACAGTTGTCTCCATTTTCTCATCACTACTCCCTCAGCCCCACCTATCCCCACCTCCCACCCTCGATCATACCCCCTGTGTTTGTTCATGTATCTTTTATATGTTCTTTGATGACTCTTCCTCATTTTTATTGCACCCATTTTTTAACTGGATTATTTTGTTGTTGTTGAGCTTTATATGTTCTTTATAAATTCTGGATATTAACCCCTTATCAGACGTATCAGTGAATATGTTCTCCCATTCCATGGCTTATCTTTTTCTTTTATTGATGGTTTCCTTTGCTGTGCAAAAACTGTTTAGTTTGATATAGTGAATTCAGTATAATAGGAGGATATAAAATTAATATTGAGAAATCAGTTGCATTTTTATATGCCAATAATGACATATCAGAAAGGGAAATTGAGAAAATATTCCCATTCACAATTGCTTCAAAAATAATAAAATACCTAGGAATAAATCTATCCAAGGATGTAAAAGGCCTTAGAATATTATAAGACACTGAAAAAAGAAATTGAAGAAGATACAAATACATGGAAGCACATATCATGTTCACAGACAGGAAGAATTAATATCACTAAAATGTCCATACTACCAAAGCAATCTATAGATTCAACACAATTCTTGTCAATATTTCAATGACATATTTCAGAGAACTAAAATATTTTAAAATTTTATTGGAACCACAAAAGCAACAGCAATCTTTAGAAGAAAAACAAAGTTGGAGGAATCATACTACCCAATATCAAACTATACTATAAGGTGATAGTAATCAAAACAGCATGGTACTGACATAAAAATAGACTAATAGATCAATGGAACAGAATAGACATCTCAGAAATAAAACCATGGCTTTATAGTCAATTAATATTCCTCAGAAGAAACAAGCACATACAATGCTCTAAAGATAGTTTATTCCATAAATGATGTTGGAAAAATTAGACAGATATGTGCAGAAAAATGAAACTACACCACCTTCTTATACCATACACAAGAATAAATTCAAAACGGATTAAAGACTTAAATGTTAGACCCCAAATAATAAAAATCTTAGAAGAAAACTTAAGCAGTAAAATCAGACATCACTGTAGCAATATTTTACATGATATATCTCCTCAGGCAAGGAAAACAAAAGAACAAATAAACAAATGGGATTATATCATTATTTCTTTATTGCTGGTCTTCACTTTAGAAGTAAGCTTTGGGAAAATGGCTTTTGACTGCTTTCCCTGTTTTATTTGTCACTGTACTCACAGTATTAAAAAGTAATGATAATTTAGATATTCCACAAAAATGCAATTAATATCAATAGAATTAATGTTATTAATATGTTATTGTGCTTTGCAATTTTTTATTTCAACCTACTAACAGTTCTATCAAATATATAACATGGGACTTATTTTAATGAGAAAAAGCACAAAAGATAATAAATTAACCTACCAATTTTATCTTTAGATAACCAAGAGGGCACTAAGTCATTAAGGACCTAATATAAAAAGAGCAGGCCTACAGAAATATTAATATTACTGAACTGTGTTCATGTAATTCAGCATAATTGTTGGAGACCATCAAACAGTGAAATAACTGTGTAGAATAGAGGTCATATTTTTTTTTCTTTCCCTCTCTAATAAATGTCAAAGTTTATATGAAGAAGACTTAGAAAAAAATCATTCAGGACTGTAAGTTCTAACTCAATTGTGTTGTGGTATTTAACCATACACGGTTGCTATTCTTGGACTATTAATCTCTTAAGATTAACAATTTTATATGGTAAACTCTACAGGTGGGAAAGGTGAGTATTATCCAGGACATGCACAGGCATCCACAAATCAAATCTCTACCCAGGATTAAGAGCATCCAGAGAAAGAATTCTGTAAGAGTAATGTGATACAGTTTATTCCAGTTTCAAATCCAATCTCTTTTGTTTCCTGCTTCAAACACAAATGATTAAAGAATAGTTAACAAGAACATAAAATATGAAAGTTAAATATGAAATCCACACACTGATATTGAGAGAAAAATACTTTCCAGTAGGTATAAATAACTTTGGCTACAGCGGAAAAACACATCCCTAAAAGGTCCATTTTTTATATACACTTATGCTTCTTAGGTTTTATTCTGAATATCCAGGAAAAAAGATGCTTTTAGTTCCCTGTGATGATAGCTATTTTTTTCAGGTTACATTCTATTATGTTTTTTATGAGTCAGCATAAAACTACCTTTCAAAACAAAAATACAAATTAATATGAAACTAAGGAAAAGTTCAAATTTAGTATTCAATCCATCCTTTCTAGTGAAAGAGACACCAGTGTTGTTTGGCATGATTACCTGAGACTCTATCAGAAGATAAGACAAACATAGTAAGAGTGCAACCATATATAATAGAAAACATTATCATTTTCCCACTGAACACAAGTAGATTATGCTTCTATTTCTTCCAAATATTTATGTTCAACCATCCTGGCTGAACTTCAAACAGTTCCATTCAGCAAATCTCTGGCATACTGAGTGATAGTCAATATCTGGCTGACATTAGCTGAACTGAGCTGTCACTCTCATGCACTTTGCCCTCCCAGTGTCCTGCAGAGGACAGCACTTAACATGGCACAGGGCGCAGCTCTTGTCTGCTCCAGCAGAGACCTGGAACACACGCAGCTGTCAGGCACTCTACAATGGTCATTCTACCTCTTGAATTTGTTTATTACTTGTTTTTGTTCTTATTCTATATTTGACATTTTACTCCTTTTTTGTCTTTATAGAGGTCAATTTCAAGTGGAAGTTAATCACTTTATATATTAACATACATAAGAAGCACATTTAAAACAAATTGATAAAAGTAACCTTTTCTTTTCCCTTTTTTTCTTTCCTAATAGCCCTTGCCTTAATACAGTGCATCATCCTATAAAATAGAAATATGACTTGTAAATAATGCACTATGTCCTTTTCACATGCTGTCCCTTACTTTAATCATTATAATTTTATTTCCTTCCATTTTACACATAAGAGGAGGATCAAAGTAATGTTTACATATTCAGAAGGAATGTTTGAAATGTTTACTGGATTAGAGGAAAACAAAATTTCAGTAAAAATCATTAAAATATAGGTTCTAAATTTTTTAATATGAAACTAAAAATGTAATTTTGGTGCAATTAAATTAAATCACTTTTTTCGTAAGGGAAGAATGTTGGTCAAATTAATTATGTAAGCCTGAGCTAGCTTAATCAGAAGATCCTGCCAAGGAATCATAGCTAACTAACTCCTATCTTTTACCAGGAAAGGAAGGTAGAATAGAATATATGTGACACATGTCCAGTTACTCCCTGGTATATAATCTACTCTAAATGGAAATAATGAGTAAGGTTTACCGAGTGGGGATCACAGATTGAGAGGCCACAAAGAACCCTATCTAGAGTTACTGGCAGGGATACTTCTATCCCTTCTAGCACAAATATTTAATTTTCTAGCATATATATGAAATGAAGACTTATGCCAGCTGTGTATTTAAAGATATAGACACTGAGCATGTTAGATGCTTTCTATTAATCATTGACACTACGTGACTCAGAAAAAGCCACAATAAAATAATAATTTGTAAATACCAATAAAACAAGGATTTTCTTTTTTAATGACAACTCACTAGAAAAGACACTTCCCTCTTTTTTCTCTCTTTCAAGATAATGGAAAAGCAAATGCAAAGCTACAGTAATATTAGTATGTGGTGAGAGATGTATGGGTTACCCTTCATCACACTGTAGAAAATCAGAGGGCTGTTAAGATGAAATCTGGCTTCCTCTTGGTGAAGTAGCTGCCAGAGAAAAAAAGCATGGGATACATGGAATAGACACAAACACAATGAAAACTATGAGACCTGATTAATACAGGAAAAAATGAGGACAGGTGTAAGGCCCAATTATCTATGTACCGTGCTGAGTAAAGTTGGGCAAATTATATACCAAGGCTAAGCTTCAATTTCATTCAAAATGGAAATGATCATAGAACCAGCATTAGTGGGGTTATTATAAAAACATAATGAGATAATAGCTATAAAGGGTTTGTAATAATGATTAGTATAGTGTAAGTGCTTAATAAGTGTGTTGTTTCTTATACGTAATTATGAATGAGTTACAAATCATACCTATTTCAGAGAATGCATTTAGTCATTTTTCCTTTTGTTATCTTCTATATCCTTTTTAACTTTTATATAGTATCCTCTGGGTATTTTCACAGAGATAAATCAGACTAAGAGGACTTTTTTATTTATTACATTTACGATAGTGGCTCCCAAAGTAGGCAAACTAGTTCATCAAATGATCCCTTTATACACTACAGAAGCACTTCAGCTATACTTTATTTTAAATAATGGTGGTTATCCATAACAATCCTTTTCCTTTAAAGTACTTTTAAAGTAAATTAAATTGTGGACTTTACATTCAGTGTTCTATACAAATTATGCCGATCTAATTTCAAGTGTCCAAATAATTTACTGATCTTTAATCAGTTATAAACCTGTGGAGAAAGCTCTATTGATTAAAATCACATTAATAGCTCGATTCTGGAAGACAAGTCAAGTTTAACTGAAAGAAAAGAACAATTAGTAAATCAGTACCAATATATAAAACTGCCATGAGAATTAAATGCTTACCCAAATCACTGTGGCTTCCCTCCCCCTTTATGTTTTCATGAAAACATATTTTCCCCCTCAGAAGTTTTTAAAAAAACAGAAGACGCTCAAAATTAACATTTCAGTACAGTAAATATTAGGTGGTTTAGAAAAGGTGTCAATGATCATTTAAAAATTAAATTAGAAAGTAATTGATTGTTATAGAATGGACATTAAGAATCAGAAAATAATACAAGTTGAAGAGCTTATACTTTAAAAACAAAAAAAGTGGAACATTAGGTGGAGTAGAAAGATGACAAAAAAGGGTTATATCTCAAAGTGGGTCCAGGCAGCAGAAAGATTATGAGTTTATAAAGTAACTAGGAAAACACCTATTTTATGATAGTTCTGAAGCAAAAAAGATAAAGGATGAAAAAAGAAATCTAAAATTGTTTGAGGTGTTTTCTGTCACATTAAACAAATAGCAATTTGTTTGACTTTGAAAGTGAGAATATAAATAACCTATATTTTCATAGACAGCTTTCCTCTTCACTTGACGTATTACTAAAATCAATTAACTCTAGCCTAAAGATATTTGGCAAATATGCACAAAAAGACAGCAATAAAATGTACAACTACTTAAACAAAACTATTAAATTTTTTAAGTTTTGAGGGAAGGCAGGAAAAGGGGGAAAGCAAACTAATGTTTAATGAAAACTCATTTTGTTCCAGTCACTGTTTTGTGTTTTTGAGAACATTGAAATACATTGTCCAAGAGTGATAAAAACCAGGGTAAACTGGCATATACTCAAACAATCAAAAGAAGATATGTACAGTGACATGTTTTGATAGAGACAAAATTAACATTAATAAATCTTAGCAGAAACTAGTTCCAACCTTAGTTTTGGGAGGAAAGAGTGGATGGAAAGGAGAGAGAGTGAGGAAGCAACAGTGGAGTATGTAATTTGAGGAATAGGTTTTGGGTCTGGGTAGACAATTCTAGGTTCTAAAATCTTGGAGAAGTCCTAGAAAATGGTATATATACTTAATGCCCCCAGGAGCTTGTGGGAATAGTTGTCCAACAATTAGGTTAGCTACTTCTAACATTATATTAGCAGGCTTCAAAAGAATTAATTATAGTACTCTACAGCAATATAGTAGAGTACAGGAAAATGGACTAATCCTATTTTAATGAAAATAATTATCCAATTCTACATAATTAGGCTATTTCTATCTCTTTGCTAATAGCCCACATTAATACTTCTTTGAAGATGTGACTATAGTTACATGTTTTTGGTAAAAATTAGGTTTAATACATCACTCAAAAACTCCTATCTATGCAGCCTTCAAGTCACTTAACCTCTAAATTTGTCTATCAACCACAGAAGGACTCTAGACTATACACAATCTCCAATATTCCTCCCAACTGTCAAAAGTCTATGATTACATCATCTCTACAGGGAAGACGACCTAAACAACAGGATCGGCCCAGGTCTGAAAATCAAGACAGACCTAAAAATCACAGATGAATCAAGAACAAAGCCTGCAGTATTCTTTGGAGCACAGTGAGAGGAAGATGCTCTCAAACCCATTTCCACATCTGAAAAACAAAGAACGTAATAACTGGGGTGCCAGAAGCAAAGAAAAAGTGGTTAAGGTTTATACAAGCAGGGGTCATTAAAAAAACAGAATTATCTTCTGAAGGGTGAGCCCCTTGTAATGCAGACTTCCCTCACTAGGTGAGTGTTCTAGGAACCCATCTGTATCAGTCAGCTAGCTGGTGTTGTTGTGAAAGGCTGCATTTAGCTTCAGTGAAGTTTTTTTGAAGACTCTCAGTGTGTTTGCTCCTTTAATGATGAGTGACTTATGGGTGCACCCACCCACACCATGTGAGTGTTCAGTTTTTCAGCAAAAACAACATGACCCCCGTGCCCCACCCACTCTATGCACCTAATCTTGCCCCAGGTGACTTTTCTTGTTTCCCCAGATGAAAAAATTCCCCAAAGATAAACATTGGTGTAAAGGTGAAACAAACAATGGCAGAAACACTAAAAGATATCAAAATTGACGAGTTCAAAAATTTTTGAGCAGTGAGAAAAAAGTCTCAATAGGCATACTGCATCAAATGGAGAGTTCTTTGAAGGTAACTGATGTTTAAACATGTAAGAATAAGCCATGACTGGTGTAGCTCAGTGGATTGAGCACGGGCTGTGAACCAAAGTATTGCAGGTTCGATTCCCAGTCAGGGTACATGCCTGGGTTGCAGGCCATGACCCCTGCAACTGCAAATTGATGTTTCTCTCTCTCTGTCTCCCTCCCTTCCCTCTCTGAAAATAAATAAATAAAATCTTTAAAAAACATGTAAGAATAAATATACAATTTTTATATATAAATTCAGAGTTTGGGGGGTTCCTCCTCATATGAAGCAGTGAGCATTTTCAACCGGTGTGCCACAAGAATTTTTGAAACAAAAAATTGTTTCAAAACAATGCAATTCCTAACTATTTAGTGAGGGGCACTGACCTCTTTTCCCTTAGATTGTCAAATAAAAAATGACAACAAACAACATACAATTTGGAATGAATCAAAACAGACCTATTTTTTGTCAGATCAGTTAAAATATATTTTTTGGTGTGCCACAGAATTTTGGTAATTAGTTTGGTGTGCTCTGAGATGAAAAAGGTTGAAATCAAGGGAAGAGCCAGAGTGTGAGGATAAGAGGCCAAGGAGGACATCACCACCTGAGTACTCTTAAAGTAAACTGGACTTTGGAACAGAGAGACAGAAGGAAGTTTAGTAGAATCTAGTTTTTTTTACACCAAATTGAAGAAGGGTGTATTTCTCAGAGAGAAGTATGTACAGATTGAATCAATTATATAACACAGAAGTTCTAGTACAATTAATTCAAAATCACAGGACAATATTTTATTATTTTCTCCTATAAGAAAAAAGAATTTTTAAATATGCATCTTTGATGCCCTAACTGTTAAGGCTATTCTCCTATCTGGAGTATTTGCTACTTTATAAAATATTTATAAACACAGAATAAAAACCATCAGAACTTGTTTACTTGATGATTTCTCCTTTTAAGATGTGAAACTGAAGTGAATTTAAATCTTTGTTGTTAAGTTCTTTATATTTTTAGAACAATCCACTGCATGTGTGAATGAATACATGTCCTTTACTTAGTACCAGAGATACAGCAACTTAAGTTAGGTGCACATGGACATAATTGCCAAAATCCAATGCGTTCTGCCAAGAGCTGCCGTCATGCCACAGAAGGAATGTAAGAGAATAAGGGCAATGATTACAAATACTAATTTCTGATTTTAAAAAATCAGTTAAATATGTTTACGTGAACAAAGACAACCTATACTTAGCTGTCTTTCTTCTTTTCTGCTGCCTGTGCTAAAAAGGATTCTAAGTAATTAAAATTAAACAAACACAAAAGCAAAACCTAAGTCTATTTCTTTAATCAACATAAAAGACCTAGATAAGAGGAAGGAGCAATCTATTGCTATGTCAGAATCATTGCTTAGTGAAAGAGAATCCGCCCAGGGGAGCTCTGAGGCTGGGCCAAACTGCAAGCTAATCACATGCCGGTAGACAGGAGTTTGCATTCATAGTGCTGCCTTACCCCTGTCTGCCTCCAGTCGGGCCTAGTTTGTCCCTGTCGCCCATGCAGAAATCTTAATGCTGCCATTTCCACTCACAAGAGTCCTGGTTTGTATAAATTATAAAATCAATTTATTTCCATCAAAGGGTGTGGCCACAAAGGCATAGCTAAATATCAGTATCAGTGATAACAAATGACATTTTAGCCATCTATTTAATGTAAATTTAGAGTGAAATATCATCTTTGAAGTTGTTAACATTCAATTCACAGACTTTCAACTTTGATGTATATGTTATAAAATGCCATAGCTGATGTATCATAGAATTGTACATGTGAAACCTAAATAGTCTTGTTATCCATTGTCACTCCAATAAATTTAACTAAAAAATAAAACAGAATTCCTTGCCTTCAAAAAAAGTCACAGTTGTAAATCCGAATTCGTGTTTCAGGAACTGAGGATAAACAGGGAACACTATCTGATCTCAGGCATGATATCCACTTTCTAATGTACAACTCAGACCCAGGGCCCGGATTGGAAGTGTATTTCAATTACAAGTTCAGTCTGCATAAGTGTGAATATTAGCTATTTGCAGAGCCCACAAGTCCATATTTTAAATTGTATTGCAGTTCCAGATAAGGTGGAAAGGAAACAGCAGCAGATAAATTTGACTTTCAAAATTTCATTACTTATCTAAAGACTTCGCAGTTATGAATTGGCAAAGTGACCAAGGCAAGATTTAAATATATATAGTATGATTCCAATATCAAATCCAGGGCTTCTCTTTTCGACACTATATGCCGCTCTGTTTAAGAAACAGAAAACTACCAGTCATCACTGAGTTTGACTGGCTCCACTCACTCAGGTTATCCTTCACTGATGCTAAATTTCATATCCCTTAATCTACTCTACAGCCAGAGAAGCCTGAGAGCAAGAATGCAAGATGCTGGAAGCCTTCCACCCCACTGGTGCACTCAATTTTCCATCCTTGGCTCTCTTACAATAGCCCAACTTAGTAAGAACAGAAAAGAGCAAGATGCCAAAATTAAGTTCTAATAATATATCATGCATAAACTGTTTTTACTGAACTAAGCATTGACAGTATGTACCATAAAAACAAACTGAAAAGCGAATCTCTAAACAGAGACACACAGGGAAAAAGAAGGTTGGCCTGATGGATGCACCCCATTCCACTCCTCATTTCACCCAGTGTTTTTACACACATGCAGACAGACACACTGCGTCTGCTTTCACATCCTGCAGACTCCAGGTCTGTGTTTGCAAACATTTCTTATCTGAGAACGCAGATGCTTAACTATGAAGTAGGGTCTTCCAAGACACTTAAAAAAGAGAGAAAGAAAGAAAGGAATGGAGGGAAGGGGGAAAACAAACGAACAAGGTCTGCAATCCCAGTAAAACCCATGTATTGTGTTCTAAATGGGGCATGTGTTCCTTTTGGGCTCAGCTTCTGCCATGCTGGGAGCACAATTTTCCTTCCTTTGGTTAATTATGTTTCCAGATAATGTGTAACTAAAGAATACAAAACTGTGTGGAAATATTTTTACCCTTTTTTATCATTTTAATGATTTAGGTAAGGGATTTTATATGTAATATGCACAGAAAATTAAATTATCGTATTTTTATTTTGCCTTTAGTAACCAAAGACTCTGTCAAAGATCATTTCTTTAAATTATTTTTAATGGAAATAAATTAATTAATAGCATTAGTCTTCTAATAGTATGCCAGACTTTGATAAATTAAAATGTACACTCATATTAAGCAATGAGAATGAAGATATATAATTTAAAAGGTCAGTAATATTATTTAGAATTAATAATTCTGAACTGATACATACACATAGGAACTAAAAGTCATAAGGCTCTTGCTATTGGAGAATTACTATTTTCTGAATATATGTAACTTAAAACTATTTCAAATAGTTCACATTTTAAATAGAAAATGAACTATTAGCATTGAATCTAAGAAAAAGAAAGTTAGAAAAGTATGACCAGAAAAACACTTTCCTGTTTAGACTAAAATAGGACCAATGGCGATGGAGAATGTTTTTTCTCCACGTGGGGCAGAAGAGGGGATTGTTGGGAAGCTGCTGTCTGGGACATGGCACTTCATCGTCACGTCAAAGTAATTTTGAGTTTGAATCAAACTCAATTTCTCTCCTCCCAGAATGGCTCCTTTCTTTCTGTGTTTCCTGTATTGGTGATTATCATCAGAGGAACCAACCACACAGTTTTCCAAAGAAGACATCCAATAATGGCCAGCAGGTACATGAAAAGATGCTTACCATCACTCCATAATCATCAGGAAGATGCAGAGCAATACTACAGAGAAGTGCCTCACATCTGTTAGAATGGCTAATCTAATATCAAAACGACAGTAGATACCAAATGCTGGTGAAAGTCTGGAGAACCCTTGTGCACTGTTGGTGGGAACATGAATTGCTGTAGTCACTATGAAAAACCATAGGGAGCTTTCTCAAAAAATTAAAACTAGAAGTACAGTATGATCCAGCAATCCCACTTCTGGGTATACATCCAAAGAACTTGAAATCCAGACCTCAAATAGGTGTCTGCACTCCCATGTTCACTGCAGCCTTTTTCACAATGGCCAAAATGTAACAACAAAGTGTCTATCAGATGATAAATGGATAAACAATATATATAAAATATTCTATTATAATATGTACATAATAGTGGAATATTACTCAGCCATGAGAAAAAAGAAAATTCTGCCGTTTGTGACAACTTGGATGAACCTGCAGGGCAATATGCTAACTGAAATAAGTCAAAAAGAGAAGACAAATCTGTATGCTATCACTATATATAAGGCCTCTTAACAAGCTGACCTCAGAGAAACAAAGAGTAAGATAGCAGTTACTAGGGGCTTGGCAGTGGAACAAATGAGGAGAGTAATCAAAGGGTACACACATACTTTCAGTTATAAGAAAACAGGTCTGAGAATCTAACATGTATCATGGTGACTACAGTTAATAATATGGTGTCATATATTTGAAAGTTGATTAGAGAATAGATCTTAAATGTTATCACCACAATGCAATGTAATTTTTTACGTAAAGAGATAGAGGTGTTAGTGCTACTGTGGTAGTAATTTTGCAATATATGAGTACATCAAGTCATATGCTGTAGACCTTAAACATGTTATAGTGTTATATGTCAATTACATCTCAATAAAGCTGGGAAAAAATAAACTTTTCTCTGCCTCTGAGGTTCTTTTGTGGAAACTTTTCTTCTCATTCTTTCTGATTTATATGGATTAAAATAAACTATTCCACTGAAAATTCAATCAAGGGCCATATCATGAGGTTCAACTGGCTGCAAGAAGCTCCTTGTTCATCATTGCAGAATATAATATTTTAGTGTATAGTCAGAATAAAGACTATCAAAATATCAATTAGATAGATTAGTTTTATTACTAATTACTATAAACACACAACATCTACATAAGACCAAGAAAATAACAATCTTATCAGGAGTATTTCTAAGGATACTTTATGAAAGAATTGCTCATTCTTTCTGACCCAAGGGTGAGATAGAAATTGTTAATACTAGTGAAATATGAATTTTAAAAAGTATTACATATTATCTTTGTATATATGTATATATTATGAAATATTAAAAACATGGAATATTCCAAACTTTCTCTCACAGCATCGGCCTGGTTGTTCTTTCTGAACATTCCTTCCCCTCTTTCTCTCACTTCAATGCTTAAAGGCATCCCATGCCCGTACTAAAGGGGAAACACCGACTCCAAGACAAGGTCCTGAAGGTAGAGAAAGCAACTTGCTTAATGAATCTGTCACAGAGAACACGTGCATGAACACAGACTTTATAATTGTTCTGACTTGCCATTTAATGATTCTGGCATGCTGTAAGCATTCTCTTCCCCTCCAAAAAGTGTTATGAATCGAGCCACCCTATGTGGTGAACAGGGTCTAAAAGGCAAACTTCAGTCTCTAACCAAAGTCGAACTGAACTGAACCAGTAGATTTCATGGTCAGCAGAGGCAACAGCAGACATATCATTACTCACAAATCAATTATAAAGTTTCGCATGTATTAATACAGTCAACACTCAGTTTAATAAATAAGACATAATCAATAATATTTTACTTGATTACTTCACTTTCCCTTCTCACCTCTCTTCAAATTAATACCAAATTAAGCATTAACCATATTTTTGCATTTATCATTGTCATGTGCTTCAGTTTTTTAAAAGTAAAACATTCAAATTCTTCCTTATGGTTTATAATACAGCATGAGCTGTAGATGCTCAATAAATAATGTATATTGATAGGAATGTCAAACCAACACTATATGGACATATTTACCTAACATGTTTTAAAAGTAAAGCTGGAATTCATATATATTTTTAAAAGTTTTTATTTACTTATTTTTAGAGAGGGAAGGGAGTGAGAAAGAGAGAGAGAGAGAGAGAGAGAGAGAGAGAGAGACATCAATGTGCGGTTGCTGGGGGTCATGGCCTGCAACCCAGGCATGTACCCTGACTGGGAATCAAACCTGTGACACTTTGGTTCGCAGCCCAAGCTCAATCCACTGAGCTACTCCAGCCAGGGCTAAAGTCATATATTTTTTTAAAAATCACCATAGACATTACACATGAAACTGAACTAATCATGAGGTCCCAGTCATCAGCAGTATTAACCCTGAAAGGCATTCTTTCACCAATAATAGTATTTTTCACTGTGCTCCCAGCCTGCATCATTCAGAGTATGCCTCAATCCTCTTTGATCCTCTTACAGATTCAGCAGCGAAGAGGAAGTTTTATCTTCATAATATGGGCAATATTTTGAGAAATTAAAACTATATCTTCTCAGCAAACCTATGCATATGAGCATTTTGAGGCTGATTTTCTGGTTTATGAATTATCTGAAATCCTTTTTTGCCTTAATCCTTGCTTTTAGCCATTTCATCTCATTAGCACTGCTACCAAAGGGTGAACAAGAAAAATTAAAAAAAAAAATAAGAACAGTCAGTTTTGCTGTTTATTAACCACTTATCAACCAAGACAAGAACTCTTATAGAAAAATCGGAACATACTGACCAGTTAGTTTTTGAACAATTACTTTCATTTTTGATGCTTATCTTATTCACAACCACACCTACATAATTAAAAGTTAGTGTAAACAGTCCTGTTTGGTGTGACTCAGTGGGCTGGGCATCACAAACCAATGGTTGCTGGTCTGATTCCTGGTCAGGGCACATGCCTGGGCTGTGGGCCAGGTTCCCAGAGGCAACCAATCGATAATTCTCTCAAACACTGTTGTTTCCCTCCCTTTCTTCTCCTTCCTTTTCCCTCTCCCTAAAAATAAATAAAAATAAAATCTTTTGTTTAAAAGTTTGTATAAATATGTTTTCCCAGTAACACTTATTCCACTTGAAAAGGCAACTAATTTTACTTGTTCTGAGATAATTTTCTCTTTTGATTTGCTACAATATAAAACTGTCATTGTCACTGATGTTTCTTCTAAACATCTAGAAGAAAATACAGATTAAGAATATGAAATAGTGGTGTACTACTAATAAGTTCAAAAGAGGAAGAAAAAAGGGAGAGTAATTTATTTTCTCTATACCCAAGAAACTATGCTGAGGGGGATGATCTGATATGTGGCAATAAATTTCAAAAGGATTGCACTGGATCTTTTAATTACAGGATAACTGGATCTTAAAGCCACCTCCTTCACTGGACCTTGCAGCATAACTACTGGCATCTATAGACAGTAAAAACATGAAAAGAGGCAAACAATGGAGACTTTCTCTTAGCTCTGACTATGGCATGACTATATTGTCTTTCTTCCCTGTAGGTGCAACAAGGTGAATGTTAGAAATAAAGATATTTCTACTATAACTGAAGACCTCAGTAAGTTATAATAGTATCCCATTTATAATACTTCCTGAAGTATACATTTCCTTTAAGCATTTATTGAATTATCACAATCTCCTTTGTCATAGTATACCACAGTCTTGCAAGTGCACATTCTAAATTCTCTACCTTCAGCTTCCTAATATTACGATATTAACACAAAAGGTAGAGATGCCTAAAAACAACTAAAGAATGGAAACATATTATGTGTGTACTTTTGTATTCAACTAAGTACATAACAGGTGCTCAATAAGGATTTGTTAAATCAAAAAAAATGTCACATCATAGTCTTCATGTAACCTTAAAAGTATATTTTCTGCAAATGAATATGAAGATGTATTAATAGATCATGATTTTTAAGCTTGAAAATAATGAACTATCAAAAATGTCCAAAATCCAACTTGACTACACCACCAAAGAGTACAGAGTAATACCCCTCAAATCTGTACATGAGCTCAGGCTAATGAGGTGTTAAAATTTTTTTAATTGAAAAAAATTTATAATAATTTTCATAAAGGTCATGCCTCTTTTGGGCTATGCTGAGAACTGTTTGTAGTATTTCTTATTTTATTTATTTTTAGAGAGGGGGAAGAGAGAGGGAAAGAGAGAGAGAAGAACATCATTGTGAGAGAGAAACGTCACTTGGCTGACTGTCACAAGTGCTCCAAGCAGGGGTGACCCTGCAACCCAGGCATGTGCCCTGACTAAGAAGAGAACTGGTGACCTTTAGCTTTGCGGGACTATGGCCAAACAACTGAACCACACAGGTCAAGGCTGGTAGTATTTCCTTAAGAAAAAATTCACTAGATTCCTATTGTCACCATTCACAGAACCAGCAAAAATGTCAGCGAGCACTGAAGAGCAAGACAGTAATTGACACCACAACACTAACATAGTTTTGTCTGTCATCAGATAGTGAGGATTATCAAAAGAAAGGATCCATCTTCTAGATTTTAATTCACCTTAAACTACATACAGAACAATAGAACCAACTCTCTTGTCCCACATTAGCACCTAGTAGATTACCTGTTCTTTGGTTTTTAAGATAATAAGCCAATCTAAAATGTACTGCCAGTGTGGTATGTCATTTTAGTGATGCCAAGGTTAAGTAAACTAAGCATTTCGCAAATTTCGGGTGCCCCTTCCAAATTAAATTGAGATTTAAACCTGCTTAGAGCTTCCTTATGATAACGTTTCACCGCCCAGGAATTTATGAAATAGTTTAACATATCTTCTGATATTGTATACCTCATTAATTAGGTTCCTAAGCTCCAGCCATAACACAGATTGCTTTTTATTAATCATTGTTATGCCCAAACCACAGGACCCCTGTCCCCTCACTGTTCATGTACTCCATGTTTACTCATCAATTAATACCTGTAACCATGCAGACACAAACAATGACATTCACATTACATTGTTTCCATAGAACAAAATGTTTTTATAGAGGAGAAAATAATGGAAATCACCAAAAAACACACAGAAAAATATAATTCACTGAGTAATAGCATTTTACTTTAATAGATATTTTAGATACAAAATCAATGTAATATACAGAAATTATGTGCTTTCAATATGAGACCACTGAAAAAACTAAGATTCATTTTCAGAAGGCTGAATTCTGAGATTAGAAAATTTAGAACATTTTTTTCTTCATTTACACCTGTGACTAAAGAACTGTCAGCTATGGTATAGCACAAACAGAAGTGAAATTTCCATAAAACAAAAACAAAATGTTTAAATGTGTCACTTAAAAGTATCATATGAATTTTCATCTATTTAATGTCTATGTGGCAAAGATATGCATTTCCTTGTGAAATAAGTATAATTTTTTAAATTGCTCCAAATGACTTTAAGTAAATCAAGTGCATAATAAAATTTACTTAGAAGAAATCTATAATCAATTAAAATATGCATTGTTACAAGAGGATTTTATGCTATTTTAATACGACTATATAAGAATATTGTATGTTCTTAAAATTAGAACATTAAACTGCATATTGATTCTATTTTCTTTAAGGTATAATCTAATAATTTCAGGTAAGAAAATTGTATCTAAATTTGAGTGGCCCACATGACTTGATCCAAGATTATAAAAGAAAACAAAAACAAAGACCAGTGCTATACAAACACCTGCTGTCCAAACTGAAGAATCACATAGATTTCAATAAAAAGAAACATTTTATTTTAAATCCTCTTAGGGAAAATTTTATTAAGATTGAACTTTTTAAAAATTACTACAATATATCCCAGCATTTACCTTTAAAAACAAAATTCTCCTGTTACCTCATATTCCCTTGTGCTGTGCTGTCATTCCCTCATCCTCCCTTATAGCAAAACAGAGGTCCTCATTGTAGTTTTGAATCCTCTCCAATCAGTAATTTGTCACGTCAAATCTATGAAAATCACTTTTATCAAAGTTATCTTTGTCCTCAAAATTTCCAAATGCAGTAGTCAGATCTCATTTTTCATGCACAGAATTTAACAGGATGTCTCAATTGCTTCTTCTCAACACTTTCCTCACCTGGCTTCCAGAACACCACAACCTCTGGTTTCCTTTCTAACTCGTACGTCACTCATCTTGCTCTTTTCCTGAATCCTTTCCCTCCCACTGGCCTCTACCTTTTAGAATGTCCTAGGGCATAGTCCTGGAGCTCTTGTGTCTACACAGTTATTCCATAAGTGACCTAGCCCCACCTACCTTTTTAAAGATCATGTCTAATTTATGGCTGAGTAGTATCCCATTGTGTAAATGTCCCATAGTTGTTTTATCCACTCCACTGATGCACACTTGGGCGGCTTCCATATCTTGGTGACTATAAATAATGCTGCAATGAACATAGGTGTGCTTATGTTCTTTCAAATTAGTGTTTTGGGTTTCTTTGGCTATATTCCCAGAAATGAGATAGCTGGGTGGAAGGGCAGATCCATAAAAAAAAAAAGAAAATTTTACCCTTTGTGACAGTATGGATGGACCTGGAGAACATTATGCTTAGTGAAATAAGTCAGTCAAAGAAAACCAACACCATATGATTCCACTCATATGTGGAATCTAATGAACAAGGGAAATGGGGACAGATTCATAGATGGAGAGCAGGATGACAGCTGGGGGTGATCATTAAGGGTGCGATGAGTGAAAAGGAAAAAGGACTCATGGACAATGGTGTGGTGATTGCTGGAGGGAGGGGTATATAAGGGAGCTAAATGGTGAGGACAAAACACAATAAAGATTAAATCAAAAATAATAAAATAAAAAGTAATATAAAAATGAAGATCAAGCCCTGGCTGGTGTAGCTCAGTGGATTGAGCATGGGCTGGGAGCCAAAGTGTCCCAGGTTCGATTCCCAGCCAGGGTACATTCCTGGGTTGCAGGTCATAACCCCCAGCAACCGCACATTGATGTTTCTCTCCCTCTCTCTCTCTCTCTCTCTCTCTCTCTCTCTCTCTCTCTCTCTCCCTCCCCTCCCTCCCTAAAAATAAATAAATAAAATCTTTAAAAAAAATTAAAAAAAAATGAAGATCATATCTAAAATGATTAATTCAAATGCGTAGCTTGAATATACATTCCACTCTCATATAATCAAATGCCAACTTAAATTCTCAAATTTGATGTGTAATGAGAATATCAAATTTAATACATGCAAATTTTGATATATAAAACTTGCCCATTGCCCACGGTTCCAATCTTTAGTTAATAGCAATACATTTCACCTTCTTGGCTCAAGTAAAATATCTTGGAACCCTCTTTACTTTTTCTGGATTTCTCCCAGCTGTATCATCAATCAGAAAAATCTGGTTTCTTTTACCTTCAAAATATACCTGCAATCTGAAAACTATTCATCTAGTTCAGCTACAAATTAGTCTAATTTACTACCATCAAACTTAAAATTCACACAGTATTTCTATCCACCTAGTCTGCCCAGAGAAGGTTACCATTCTAAAATAAAAACAATTTAATCTTACACATTTGATCTCAACACTCCAGTGTGCCTCCTGTATACCCAGAAGATCTAAAAAATTTACCATGATCCATAAGTCCCTATAGGATCTTCCTTAGTTGCTTCTCAGACCTTATTTCCTTTCTCTACCTGCTTTGATTACTAAACTATAGCCACACTGATTTTCAAAGTGTAAAGAAATCAAGCAAATTCCTCAGTCTTGTCTCAAGGCCATTGCCTTCATTATGCCTTCTGCCTGAAGTCCTTATTCATCAGGTATCCACATGACTGACTTCCTTTCTATGAATCAAGACTCTGCTCCAATGACCATCTCTTTAGACAGGTCTTACCAGACCACCCTATTCAAAATAACAACTTCATTCACCTGCCATTCATTCGTATTTTTCTTCATTATATTCATCACTACCTGACCACCCAAAAATGGCATTTATTTATAAAAAAATTGGTACTTATTCTTACATGTTTCAACTTCAGTCATCTTCAAAGTACTCTCCATTTGATGCAATACACCTATTGAGATATTTTTTCCACTGCTCAGAACAGTTTTTGAACTTGACGATTTTGATGACTTTTAGTGCTTCTGCCTTTTTTTATTTCACCTCTTCCATATTAGCAAACCATTTTCCTTCTGAGGAATTTTTTCATCTGGGGAAACAAAAAACAGTCACTTGGGGCTAGTGAAGAGAGAGAATGGGGCACGGGAGTCATGCTGTTTTTGATCAAAAACTGCTGAATACTCAGTGTGGTGTGAGCAGGTATGCTCCTGAATCACACATCACAAAATAGGCAAATGCATTGAAAGCATCTTCAAAAAAATTCACTGAAGCCAAACACAGCCTCTCACAACACCATCAGCTGGTAGAAAAAACACCAGAGGGGTTTCTAGGACATCATCTAGCAGGGGAAGCCTGTACTATAAGGCCCCTGCCCTCCAGAAGATATTTGTTTTTCAGCGGATCTCCTCATATTTTCTTATTTATATTTTGCCTGCTCCATGAAATTGCAAGCTCCGTAAATTAAGAGAGAAAAGTTATTTTTTAACAATCTCAGGACTTAAAAACAGTACATCATAGAGAAGAGATTCAGAATATGCTTGTTGAATGAAAGAATCTGTTCCCAATTAGCACATACCACATGTTTGTAGTAATGCCTACCTTACAATGCAGTTTCAGGAATATTAACTTCTAGAATTTTAATGATTTTAATAATGAAGCAAATAAATAAGATTATTTCAAAAATAGTTATTTGACTTGTTAGGGAGTGAAAAAAGTATAAGAATTATTTTAATGTAATTAATTACTGGATCTTTTTTATGAATGAAAATCTTGTTAATAAGGAACTTGACTACAGAGTTTCTAGAAAATTTTAACACGTACAGGCAGACCTGTTTTGTTTAGCTTCTTGTACTTGCCTCTGAGCTTCCCCTTGTTCATTCAAGGATGCTTTCATTAGGTCAACCCATCCTCAGCTTCACATTGATAACCACTAGGTAAACAGCAGTAAAGAATACCTAAGAAGGAATCCAAACCTATCAATAACATTGACAAAATATTGACTGTTTCCTTTACATTCTCGTGATACTGAACAATGTCAATATTCCTGGTGTTCTTCCAGTGTGTAAATTCCAAAAATTATTTAAGATAGTCCATCATGGTTAGAACATAAGACTACTCATTTCTCCAGTCAGACTTAATAAGCACTAGTATTTTAGTACAAATATTGTAAGAGTAATACTGCATGTAACACATTAGTATTAATACTATACAAAAGAGAAACAAAATCTAAAAAAATCCACCTCTCAATCTACTACTCGAGTTATCTAGAATATCTGATGAACAAATGTGCATAATCCTTATTCATACCCCCAAAATCTTCATTTTAAGGGGCCTTTAATTTGATTGATTAAGATTTTATTCCCCATTTATTTCCTCTGGTATTTTTGTTTTTAATTCACTCTAAATTAGCAATTAACTACAGTGACTATATCTCTTCTACAAATCCCCCAAATATAGAAATTTGGTGTTTTTAGTATACATAATTTTAGAGCTCAAATAAACAGTCTAAATTTTGCTTAAGGGTTAATAAAATGAGAACTAGAGAAAATAAATAACTTCCCCACGTTGCTCTATTTCCTACTGTTAAAACTGGTACTCAGCACAGACCTTCTAACTGCAATCCAAAACATGTTTCATTGTCTTACCATCCATGCCCCACTACGTTTTCCACATTCATGTGCAATTTGTATCCATAATAAGATATTAAAATTCAACAATTTAAATTACCCAAATTCACAAATGTTCTCTTAATTATCAATCCCATAATCATTTTGGTATTTTTTCCTTTTCCTTTAGATATCAATCTGATCAGTTGATTTTTTCTGAACTTTTGATAATAAATTATTCCAAAAGTTTATTAATTAATAATGGCACAGGGTAAGGTTTAACATAATATGACTAGCTGGTCCTTCTTTTAACCTACTGTTGAATTCTCTAGTTATGTGAATTTTGCTGATATTAAAAATGATTTATCAGGTTAAAGTTGACTAAGTTTCATCCACCATTGGTTTTATAATAGAATATACTAGAAGAAAAATTCTGCCTCTTTAAAACATTCAATAAATAGAAAAATTAGTAAGTGATGACAGACAGTGGCTTTATATTACCATACAAACCCAATAGTGGTGGTGATCATGGTTGTGGTGGGAAAATACATGGAATTTAATATTTATCAGGCCAAAATTATCTGAAAACATATATAATCATTCACAAAATTCAATGATTGACACTTTTTATATACAGTGTCCAGCAGGAATAATGCTCCTTTTTATTACAGAATCATAAGCATGTAATTCTGTAATATGACCATATCACAGTCAAGCACATCATATGACATTTTAAGTGAAATGTTCCAATTAAAACTACAAATTATTATGCCCATATTATTACCCTACCAGCCATACACAGGCAGGCACTACTTGCGCTGGACCCTGTATATCTGTATTTGTGTCCACATGTATGTTTACTCATAACTCCATTTATGCAGGTTTCATGTTACAAACATCAGTTCAGAATTCCAAATGTTCCATAGGTAAGGACCACTGCAGTTAAGCCAATGCTTTACAAACTCACTCACTACTGTCTGTTTATTCCAGCAGTATTGGGCATATTTACATGCTCTTGGGGTCTCAGATTTTTCCACAGAGAATAACTCTTAATTTAAGAATATATTTGTTATACTTTAAATCTGTGAAAATTTACATTAGTAGATCTAGCAAGCTAATCTAGCTACAGAATAAAGCATGTTGATATGTCCTAAAAATTAAATTCCTGTGAGAATAAGAGAAAGGGTATGATATTTCCTCTTCAGATTTGAAAATAAGAATCACCTGTATCTTACAACATCACAAACCTCATTAAATGGCATTTTTTCTGAGATTTTAAAAAATATATATTTCATGTGATTTTTCAAGTAGGACAACAAAGGAACAGCTCAGAATGCAGTGACACCTAATGGCAAAGCTATCTCTATAGGCCATACATGTATTTTCTAATAAACATCAAATCCTTAGTAAAACTCTAAGTATTGATACTCACCAATATGCTGTCTATAATCTGAAATATCATGAAGATCTAATAGCAATGCCAAATATTTTACCTTTTTAAACTAAAATAATATATGTAAGTAAAAAAACCCTGCATGAAAAAAGTGTGGTTTTAAAATTATGACATCCTTCTGAAATAAAATTTACAGTATGATAAACTTAGCCTTAGAGATTAGAATTAAAAGTAAATGCATCTTCCATTACTCTTAATAGTCTCAACTAGTTTCTACTGTTGGGTAAGTCAAAAGTTAATCATCTTGATTTCTATTCATATTTTAATTAAAATTTACAGGAGGTATTTACTGGACATACATTTGGAATAGAAAGCAAAGGTTCTCAGTGTACTAGTCATGTCATAGTTGATAGCATTGATTAATGACCCTGTCAAACTTAATGCACATCTGAATTGTGCTGAAATAACTGTATTAATGATACAGAATAAAGGTAAAGTATACCCTTATTTTAAATTCAGAAGCCACTTCGTAATAATTCCTAAGTTTATACTACGTTACCCATAAATTAAGGAACAAACTACTCTAAATAATAAAAGTATTACTGAAGTCATTGAGATATCTTATATAGTGCTAAGAATAATGTCAACCATCTGAAGAGTTGAAAAAGAAACACTTTGGTAGAAGACACACAGTACATCTTCTGAAAATGCTTTTATATTCTGTATTTGTTAAAATAGTCCCCAGCACCAACAGAATAAAAACTGATCCTTCAAATGTACTATTTTTGTTTTTAATGAGGTGATACATTTTTTCAACCACCAACTTTTGAACTTTCTCATGATGAAAATACTCTGAAATGTCTACATCTTCTCAAATGTCAAAGTTGATGATCATGATCTTGGAGGATACAGTATCAATGGCTTATGAGAAAAACATGAATAAGGCTTGGTTCCCATTCCCTATTGGCATAAGGTATTTTACCATGACTGGTAACAACAAAAACATACCAGGGATTTTTGTAATATATAAATAATTATTCAGTCTGAGTATTTCCTTGTAGAGATATATAACCAAGGATAGCTCATTTCAATCAGATTTGTGAGTACAGGAACCAGATAAAGAAATGAAGCATACATTAACTGCTAAAACATGAGATCCTCTGTATTAGATACGAAGCAAACACAAACTGTGCAGTTGACTGGAAATGCCACCTAATCCCTGCTTAATTAAAGCAGTGCTCCAAACTCCTGTTGTGTTAAGGGAGTAAAGAGTGTGGGACAACTGATGTATGAAGAAAATAGCACTCAGCGTGGCTAATCTCAAAGACTTTGGAGCTTTCTAGCTACATAAATCAGAGCGACTTTGAATAGCCTCATAAAACACTGTATCATTGCCATTCCTCTCACGACTTTTTGGTTCTTCCTTCAGCATACAGATCATTAGGAAACTTCTAAGCAATCAAGTAATGTGGGTCTGATAAAATTACTCAATCAATGCACAGGCTTAAAGGAGAAGCATAATTCAAAATTGCATAGTTTTTGTATGTCAAAAGACCCTTCTTCAGAGTGGGGGTTGGGGGGTGAACTACTGTGTGTATGTATGCATGAATATTAAACAACTGTATATAATTATCAAATATTTTAAAAATGTAATTTAACACAAACTCAAAATAATTACAATATTAAGCATTTTTGACTGAAATACAGTTGCGTAGTTTAACCATTAAAATATATCTCATCATTGTAGTAAACTAATAATGTGTTTATAACATATTAGAGTTTAAAATATGTAACTGACTTTATTAAACTACCTGTATGAATAGTAAAAAGCAAAAAGAAGGAAACATGGAGAGAGTTTATATCTATATTTTGTTTCAATACCAAAAGGATTCAATATTTAAAGAACCTACTACAATAGAATACTACTCGGCCATAAAAAAGGAAATCTTACCCTTTGTGATAGTATGGATGGACCTAGAGAATATTATGCTAAGTAAAATAAAGATAAGTACCATATGATTTCAGCAGTATGTGGAATCTAATGAACAAAATAAACTAACAAGCAAAATAGAAAGAGACTCATACACACAGAGAACACACTGGCAGCTGTCAAAGGGGAGGGTTGGGGAGCTGGGTGAAAAAGTGAGGGGATTAAGCAAAACCAAACAAAAACTCACAGACACACAACAGCATGGTGATTACCAAAGGAAAAGGGGTTTGGGGCAGGCAGATGATAAAGGAGTGATAAATAGTGATGGAAGGAGACTTGACTTAGGGCAGTGAATACATAATATAATATATGGATGATAAATTATACAATCCATCACCTGAAATCTATATAATTTTATTAACTGATGTCACCATGATAAATTCAATTTTTAAAAAAAAGCAAAAAGTCCATACTCACTGAGATCGGAGCAAAGTCTTACACTAAATCTCTATGCCCCACACTGAAGTTTGTGCAAATGATGTTCAATAAATACATACATACAGGATGCCTAAAAAAAACAACTGATTACAGCAGTGTATTTTCATCTTTCAAGCTTGCCTGAACTACAGATTGCAGCTACTTTCTGCTTGAACACATCACATGAGGCTGTGAAAAGCTTTCATTCTTGCATATCTCCTTATAACTCTGGAGCTGAAATATTCACTTACCCTCCAGTTTCATCACTTTTCACCCATTTAGACCTGAAATGATATATTTACCATAAGCAAATTTCTCTCACTAAATGTTAATGAAGGCAATCACCTCCTAAAAATAATTATTTCTCTTTTCCTATTCAACCAAGCAAGTAAACTGATCCAATGAATAGTAACTGGAGCTTTAAAATTTTAATTTGGTCATTCGGTTTTTAATGTATCATTATCTGCCTGGGGTGGGGGGTAAATGCAAGAGAGAATTTAACATCTGAAGTGCACACAAATTAGTCTTGGTCATTCTTTTCTTTTTAATTTACAAGATAACATCTTTCACTATGGTATAAAAGATATGGAGCATTTTAAACAATCATCAGTTTGCTAGATTCATAGCATTGTTAGGTAGTACGTAAAAGAAGCTAATCCTCTTGTCTAATGTACTAATTGCAGTCAAGTCAAATTAATTGTCTGAGAAGTAACAATTTCTGTTAGCAGGATATACATCATGCACACAACCATCTTTCTAAAAAAATCTGTAATTTGTACACAGTTACTTTTTTTGGTCTGGTTATAAATAAGTAAGCCATGTCACACTGACAGACAACAGAATGAGAAGGAAAAAATACAACAGTTGTGTTCTATTTTGAAACAAATGCCCAGACTGCATTGCAAAATAGTATTCATCTGGTAAAGGATAGCAAGAACTGTAGGTGTTTGCAAATAATGAATTTATTGTGTAGACCACAGAATAAGCAACAAAATAAGCGTTTATCCACAAGCCTTCTCTCCTGAGTGATAAAGAGCATCAGACAGAAAACTCTGATCATGTAATAAATGTAAAAGTACAATGATAATATACATATCTACATTCCTGTGCACTTGGTCATTTACACTGGACATAAATGCAAGTCATTTCTTTAATAGGAGCACAGTTCATTTCTGAGCTCTATCAGAACATTACTGAACTCCTCCATAAAACCGTAATTTCTCCCTGAAAAGTTCAGAACCCGCAGGCACTGATAGCCCCCAGGCAAAACGTGATGTAGCAGGCAAGCTATCTAGTACTTAATTTACTTAATGCATAAATGCAAGACTTTCTCAATCCTGACCTCATCGCCCCTTGCACAGAGACATATGGTTCTATTGATATAAATGATAAAGAATGGCAGACATGTTTACAAAGACAGCCTCTGAGACCAAGAGAGAGGGAGCCCCCTTGAGCTAAGGGGCTGGCCGCTAAGGGTACGCACAAAATAGAAGACCCTCGTTTGGCAGGCACAATCGCCACCTGCAGCAGGTTAAGCTTCCGGGGGCGGGGGAGGGAAGTGTGTGTGTGTGTGTAAGGGGCAGAGGGACGGAAAGGAAAGGGGAGATGCTGCGACCCATCTGTCTCCTCAATTTGCAGAACATCACGCCGAGTGGACAGATAACAATCCTATGCCCAGAAAAATTCCCCAAGAGGGGCCTCTCTTCAGCTCAGTAAATGATCCTCGCTGGCCCGCAGAAGCGAATTTCCGAAAAGGAAATCGCATTAACAGAGAAAAGGCTGCACGAGCTGGTCTCCGCTCAGCTCTCCCGGATTAGCAAGTGAGAAGTCTTGGAGCTTGGAGCTGCGAGCGCTCTGCATGATAATGATGCGCAGCCCCCGCCCGCCCCCGCCCGCCTCGGCCAGTCCCGGCCAGTCTGGTTGCCAATAGGTGGGGCCAACCCAGAGCATCTCCTAGCCTAGCCCGCTCCGCGGTCCTCCTGCTGGAGTCTGGCCGCGGCACCGTAGACGAGCGTCTCTGCTCTCCACCTTGCGCTGTAACGGAGAGTCGACGACCAGGCGAGGGAGGTGTCAGCGAAGGCACCCGGCGCGCTTCTGCTCCCCGCACTGCCGGAGAGCCGCGGGGCTAGTCTCGCCGCGGAGCCAGGCCCCAGGGATGCAGGAGAGGCAGCGGGGCGCGCGGACACAGTCCTCGCTACGCTGCCGCCAGCGCCGCCAGCCCCTCCCGCCCGGGTCACGGCGATTCCGCGCGAGTACCGCAAAGCCGAGGGGACGAGACGAGGAGAAGCAGACTGGGGAAGCGTCCAGCAACCCGTCACCGTCGCACAACGCTGCAGCGAACGCAGCCCGCTCACGTTGCAAAACCACCTGTTCGATCTGAAGGGAGCTTTCCCTATCTCCCACCCCAGTTCTTTTCGCCTCGAAGGTGACATCTCCTCCGTTCCCTTAAAGATAATCTTTTAAAATGGAGCAAATATACATCCGGGAAAGAATATGGGAGGTTAGAGTCCATTAAACTTCCTTTCCCCACACACTTAGAACCCCTGCACTTCTCGGCACACACGCACCCCGAGGTAAACTCGAGACCCCCACGCATGCAGCCCACACTCCACGATTCACCGCCAAACAGCAGCACAAGTCATGGTTCGAGCATCATCCACATCCTGGGAGAAACTGAACAAGTGTGAGGGAAGGGTATCTGGAAGGGGCAATGAACCGCGGCCACTGCCAACGAGCCACATGAAGGGCGGAGAGAGGGACGCAAACGGCAAACATTTGCGAACCGAAACGGTAAAAAGTATCCACGGCAGCACCTGCCCTTACTTACCGATGTGAATGATCGAATCTGCATTCGCCGAGTCCCAGGCTCGAGACCACCACACGGACAAAACCAAGAACAAGGGGAAAACTTCCATCTCCTCCTACGCTGATTTTCTCTCAGGGTGGATTTTCTTTCAAGATTTAAAAAAAAGAAAGAAAAAAAAAAAGCAATCCAAAGAGTTTGAGATCACGATTGAGTTTAGCACAGCTTTTTCTTTTTCCCCCTTAAATTCCTAGTGCCAGAGCAAAGCCTTTAATCGTCGCTGAGGAAGGCAGAGCGAATAAGAGAAAAAGCCCAGCCTGAGGAATCCTCCTTCGCAAAGCCGTGTCACTTGGAAGGGAATTTTGGCTTCGCCAGAGTTGTTTGCAGTTTGGCTGTTTCAAAATGTATCCAGCCTCGGCTGCACTGGGGCAGGGGGAGAGGCTGGAACTCAGACCATCCCCATCGTTGCGCCCGGGCGGCGGGTCTTCAGTCCCAGCTCCGCAGCAACTTCCAACAGACCCCCGCCCCCGCCGCCCTCACGCCGGATGTTCCCCTCCCCCTCCTCAACCAAAAAGCACCCCCCCCCCAAACTAACGGCCCGCAGAGAATCACTTGTCTTCACTGCCAAAATAAAATGTAAGTGGAAAGGAAAGATTTGGAGATTCCGGGCGGAGCAGCCAGGTTCCAGCAGGGAGGGAGAAAAGCCCTCTAAAAGAGGGGTAGAAAAAGTGAACTTCAAGGTAATGCAGATAGTAATGCAGAGAAAATCCCTTTTCTGTGTGAGGCGGGGAGTGGAGCTCGGTGAGGCGGGCCGAGAAGCCGGTTTGGTCGGGCGCGGTTGGCTGGGGTGTTGCGCCGGGCGCGAGCTGTGGGGCCAGGCGGGCGGAGGGAAGCCGCCGGGGCTGCAGGATGCTTTTGGAGCGGTTGGCCTGGCGGGATGCAGGAAGCGAGGATAGAGCGCGCTTGGCAGCTTCAGCACTGGCCCCACGTTGCCTAGAAATGGATCACCTAGGAGAACCAACGAGCCCGCGAGAGAGCGGTGCTGTCAGGCGGAGACAGGGGGAAACCGAGAGAGGCAGAGCTTCTAATAACCACCTCCTCCCCCTATCTGCAATACAAGGGAGAAACAAAATAGTGCTCTCATTTCCCTTGGAATCTTCAACCGGGTACTAGAAAAAGGCAGGACTCTCAGAGAAAAGACGTTGAAGCCTTAAAAATGAAAAGAAAAGAAAAAAAAAAAAAAACAAGGTTAAAGGCAACCCAAAAAACCATCCCACTTATTTAACCTTGCTATTGCCATTCTCCAACAGGTATCAGACTTTTTCTAATCTTTGCCTGGAATTAGTCACATTGGCTTAAAAACAAATTAGGGACACCTGGTCACTAAGGGAGACGAGACCTAGAAAGATTTTAATGAGATTTCAATTATAAAGTTATAATTGGAGAGGACGTGCTAATTACCTTTTATACAGTGATAGTTTTCCTGTCTCCAGTGTATTTTTTAGGACTTCAGGATAAAGGATAAAAAAGATCTTGAAATTAAAAAAATATAATAATTAAATAATACAGAAATACACGCTTCAGGGAAATATTTAACCAAAATATTGCATTGAATAGCTCGATAACAAATTAGGTATACAAATTAAGAATAAGAAAAAACAAAAACAAAAATAAGGAAGTTGGTTGTTTCTACACGGCAAGAGCTGAGAAAGTACTGAATGACAGCTTCCAGTCCTGGAATGAAGGATTTTCTCCAAGTCTTTTCCTTAAAATAAAAATCCTGAGGACTATGACTGTCTTTCTTCTAATGATTAATTTATATCCAGGCTGGCCTCACATTTCAGACTGTTAACAAAACCAAGTGACTAGTTGATACCAGGTAATAAGGGGCCTAATATTATTCATTTATATTAGGGATCCTTTGGGCATATCGCTAGTTGGGATGGATGGATGTCAAAGTCCTCAAACAACCTCTAAGAGCCCTCCTTTACCTTTAAACTTTGCAAACCCCTTTTCTTCTCACTCTCTCATTTGAACCCTTGTCTTTAGTCTGGTTTGTATTATTTCTACAAACACAGTTGTATGTTCTCACCTCTGTGAAATGCTTCTTTCATCCATCATGTGCATTATTTCCCTGAACATTCCAGAAAATGCTGTGCTGCCAATATTGTTACTTATGTTAATAGTTGTGTTGGAAGGCATTTATTCATCACAATTATGCTATACCACTTCAAGGCTTAGTTCAAATTCTTTTTGCCTGTGAAGTTGAACACAATTTTGTTATATAAGCTCATCTTCTACTGTGCTCTCATTACATACTGTTCCTTTGTATTAGACTTATATAGGCCTACTTCTGAATTAGATCGCCAGTACCTAGAGAGTGAGGACCATAGTTTATTCACATTTTATTTACTGAGGCATTTCCAGAAAGCCCCTTTGTTGACATGAATTTCATTGTTGAAATTCATCACTTCCTTCTGAATGTTTCATAAATAAGTACTTCCAAGAAGATATCACTGATTAATATCTCTCAATTCTGATCACTTACCTTTTTTTGTCATTAGAACACATTGACTCAGTATTGATTGCATTGCATTGTTGATGTCATTTTACTTTTCAAAGGGTTCTGGGGCAACTTCATGGATTCTATTTTGTTGTTATAGCTAGTGAATCTTTTAAAACAATGGGTATATCTACCCCTAACTTGCTTTTATTGTATTATTCACAAGCATATTTTAAAAATTGATGGGTCACTGTACACTGTCAAGAAAAAAATATGAAATAACTATTATTGTGGAAAGAACACTATAATATCTTAGAATCAGAGAACAAGGAAGAAATTCAAAACATTAGTTGGCCCAGTCCTGGCTTAATAAACGTCATTCCTGGAGCTAGCTAAATATAGTCAACTCAGATGATCTTCCCTCTTAGAAATCTGTTCGAGTGCACTATAAGCAAAGCATTTTCATTATTCCCAAATCCTCCCATTTAGTGGTTTTCAAAGATAGCTTCAAGTTTGGGATAACCTGAATAACTTCAAAAAGATCACTTCAGGATAATTTAATCAAATTGCTAGGGTTTAGGGTCTGGTTAATATGTTTGACATGACTCTAATGTGAAGCTATAGTTGAGAACCACTGTTATAATACTCAAATGTTTAAATGAATCTGAATGACATATCACAACATACCATTAAGGCATCACAAATCATGAGCTACAGCTTTCTGAAAGTGACACAAGGAAGTCAGTGCAAAACTGAAGCATAAAAGTGGTTCATAGACTTGCAATTTATAAATAGCAATCAATTACTTCATTGTACAAATAATTCCTATACCCAATAAGTCCTAATTAATAGTTTTTGTAGGGGATATAAGTTTAAACACATTTTTAAATTATGCATTAACTATATTTAGTACTACTTTAGAAAATTGCATATCATAATATAATATTAGCAAGATACAAAGCTTTTTAGTGTGTAAGTTAGATGTTAATTTCTAGAGGAAAAATAATCAATTCACTGGTTGTGCTTTCATATAGACTTTTAATGAAGGCTATCTATGAGTCTAACTAAGGTTGCTTAGCTTTAGTTCAAGCATTATCACTTGGAAATGGTTGATGCATCTGTCTTGCTGCAATGAAATCCAAAACTTTGTGAGACATTAACATATTTTGGGGGAAAAACAACTTTTATTCATTAAAGTTTTACATGTAATGATTAATTATTAAAATTAAAATATAAGTGAGTCACAATTCATGAACTTACTCTTCCTATGTGAAGACTGTCACTTCATTCAGGTGTTAGTTTTAACATGAACATCAATAATTTGAAGAAATGGTAGATAATCTGAACAGCTCTAAGATGTAATGTATAATGATTAATTTTATGGAAAAACAGAATTTGGGAGAAATATATATTTGGATTTTTGAGGGGGCATGCAAGCTCTTTTAATCATGTACAATGTATTATGTATAAAGAAACAGCAAAATGGAAATCCTTGGAACATATAATTCTTTCACTTAAAGAAAACTAAAAATATCAGTGTCTAAACTATAAAAATCATCTGCTCACTGAATGTTATAACAGCAGTAAGTCAACTTACATTAGTTAGTTTTGAATTCTTTAATAACAGTCAATGACTCAAGAGATTTATTTTGATTTAATATGAAAATGTGTTCATTTATGAGACAGCCTACATGAAAATTAGGAACAATAGTTATATTTGAAAAGAATATAAGGGAAAGATGGAATCTAATGTATTTAAAACATTACTTGACTTTCTTTGTAGTGTCTCTATCTGGCTTTGGAATTAGGATAATGCTGGCCTCATAAAAATGAAGTTTGGGGGCCTTCACCCCGCTTGAATTTGATGAAATAGTTTGAGAAAGAGAGGTGTGTGTTCTTCTTGGAATGTTTGGTACCCTTCACCTGTGAAGCCATCTGGTCCAGGGCTTTTGTTTGTTGAGAGATTTTTATTATTGCTTCAATTACATTAGGTGTAATCTGTCTATTCAGGTTATCTGATTCTTCCTAATTTATTTTTTTGAAGATTGTTATGTTTCTAGGACTTTATACAATTTGTCCAGGTTTTCCAGTTCGTTGGCCTATAATTAATTGTTCATCATATTTCCATACAATCTGTTGTATTTCTTTGGTACCAGTTGTTATTTCTCCTCTTTCATTTCTGATTTTATTTATTTGGGTCCTTTCTCTTTTTTTCTTGATCAGTCTGGTTAAAGGTTTGTCAATCTTGTTTGTCTTTCCAAAGAACCAGCTCTTGGATTTGTTGATTGTTTGTATCATATTTTAGACTCTATTTCATTTATTGATGCTCTGATCTCTATTATTTCTTTTCTTCTACTCAGTTTGGGCTTTGTTTGTTGTTCTTTTTCAAGTTCCTTTAAGTGTGAAGTTAGATTGTTCACTTGATCTTTTCCTCATTTTTTGAAATAGGCCTGTAATGCTATGAATTTCTCTTTTAGGATTCCATTCCCAGTGTCCCACACATTTGAGATTGTTATGTCCTCTTTTTCATTTGTTTCAAGGTATCTTTTGATTTCTTCCTTGGTCTCATTGTTGACACATTCATTGTTTAATAACATGTCATTTAGCTTCCATGTCTTTGTGTATTTTTCAGTGTTCTTGTGATTGATTTCTAGTTTCATAGCATTGTGGTCAGAGAAGATGCTTGGTATGATTTTAGTCTTCTTAAATGTATTGAGACATGTTTTGTGTCCTAGCATGTTTTGTTGTCTATCTTAGAAAATGTTATCTGTGCACATGTGAAGTATGTATATTCTGCTGCTTTGGGATGAAATGCTCTCATGATATCAATTAAATCCATTTGATCTAGTGTGTTGTTTAAAGCTCCTGTCTCCTTGTTGATTTTCTGCCTGGAAGATTCATTCACTGAAGTAAATGGGGTATTAAAATCCCCAACTATGACTGTATTTCTGTAGAGCTCTTCTTTTAGGTCCATCAAAATTTGCTCTCTATATTTAGGTGCCCCTATCTTGGGTGCATACATGTTTAATAGGGTTATATCCTCTTGTTGGACTGTTTCCTTTATCATTACGTAGTGTCCTTTGTCTAGTAAGACAAAGAACTAAGACTAAGTATAGCCTTAGTTTTAAAGTGTATTTTGGCTGGTCCGATGGTAGTGGGTTACCAGAATTCAACTAAAGTTAGTGTCACTAAAGTCTATTTTGTCAGATATAAGTACTGCTACTACAGCTTTTTTTTCTTTTCCATTTACCTGAAATATCTTTTGCCAGCCCTTTCATTTTAGTCTGTGTGTATCTTTTTATCTGACATGGGTGTTTTGGAGGCAATATATATATGGGCCTTGTTTTCTTATCCATATCACCAATGAACATAGATGTTAAAAGCCTCAGTGAAATATTAGCAAACAGGATACAGCAATACATCAGAAAGATCATACACCATGATCAAGTGGGATTTATTCTGAGAATGCAAGTTTGGTACAGTGTTTGCAAATCAATAAATGTGGTTCACCACATAAACAAAATGAAGGATAAAAAACATAATGATCATATCCATAGATGCAGACAAAGGTTTTGATAATATCAGCAGTAATTTATGATCAAAACTCTTAGCAAAGTAGGAACAGAAGGAATGTACCTATATATAATAAAGGCCATTTATGACAAACACATTGCCAACATTATACTCTACAGGCAAAAACTATAAGCATTCCCCTAAGAATGGATACAATACAGGGATGTCTGCTTTACTCTCTTATTCAACATAGTACTGGAAGTCCTAGCCACAGGAATCAGGCAAGAAGCAATAAAAGGCATCCAAATTGGAAAGGAAGAAGTCAAACTGTCTTTATTTGCAGGTTACATGATACTGTATATAGAGAACCCCAAAGATTCCACCAAGAAACTGCTATAACTGATCAATAAATTCAGCAAAGCAGCAGGATACAAAATTAATATTCAGAAATCAGTTGTATTTTTATATGCCAATAATGAACTAACAGAAAGGGAAATTAGAAAAACAATCCCATTCACAATTTCTTCAAGAATGAAATTCTTAGGAGTAAATCTAACCAAGGAAATAAAACACCTATACATAGAAAATTATAAGACACTGAAGAAATAAATTGAAGAAAATACAAAGAAATGGAAGCACTTGCCATGTTCATGGATAGGAAAAATTAACATAATTAAAATGTCCATACTACCCAAAGCAATCTATAGTTTCAACATAATTTCTATCAAGATTCCAATGATGATTTTTTCACAGAACTAAAACAAATAATTCAAACATTTATGGAACCACAAAAGGCCCCACCTGGCAACAGTGATCCTGAGACAGAAGAACAAAGTTAGAGAAATGACACTACTTAATATCATATTATACTATAAGGTCATAGTAATCATGAGAGCAGTTACTGGCATAAAAGCAGACACATTGATCAATGGGACACAATAGAGAGCCCAGAAATAAACCCACACTTTAAAATCAATTAGTATTCAACAGAGGAAGTGAGCACATATAATCACTTAAAATAGTTTATTCAAAAAATGGTGTTGGGAAAACTGGACAGATACATGGAGAAAACTGAAACTAGACCACCTTCTTACACCACACCCAAGAGTAAATTCAAAATGGATCAAAGACTTAAATGTTAGACTCAAAACCAAAAAATCCTAGAGGAAACAGAGGCAGCAAAATTTTAGACATTGCTCTTAGAAATTTTTTATCAGATATGTCTCCCCAGGCAAAGGAAACAAAAGAAAAAATAAACAAATGGGACCACATCAAACTAAAAGGTTTTTTGCACAGCAAAGGAAATCATCAATAAAATAAAAAGACAACCCTTAGAATGGGAGAACATATTCACTGATACATCTGATAAAGGGTTAATACACAAAATTTATAAAGAACTTAGAAAACTTAACACCCAAAAAACAAACAATTTAAAAATGGTCAAAGGGCATGAATAGACACTTCTCCAAAAAGCATATACAGAGGATCAATAAACATATGAAAACATGGTCAATGCCACTAATCATCAGAGAAATGCAAATTAAAACCACAATGAAATACCATCTCACTCCTGTCAGAATGGCTATCATCAATAAATCAACAAACAACAAGTGCTGGATAAGATGTGGAGAAAGGGGAAAACTCTTGTGCTGTTGGTAAGAATGCAGAGTATTGCAGCCACTCTGGAAAGCAGTATGGACATACCTCAAAAAATTAAAATTAGAAATTGATCTGCCTTTTGATCCAGTGATCCCACTTCTGGGAATATATCTGAAGGAACCCAACACACTAACTTGAAAGAACATAAACCCTATGTTTAAACACTCCTATGTTTATTTCAGTATTCTTTACTATCACCAAGATATGGAAGCAGCCCAAGCATCCATCAATAGATGAGTAGATAAAACAACTATAGGACATTTACACAATAGAATTTTACCTGGCCATAAAAAAAGAAGAAAATTTTACCCTTTGCAGCAGAGATGGATGGACCCAGAGAACATTATGCTAAGTGAAATAAGTCAGTCAAAGAAAGACGAATACCATATGATTTCATTCACATGTGGAATCTAATGAACAAACTGAACTAACAAGCAAAACAGAGACAGACTCATAGATGAAGAACAGATGACAGCAGTGGCAGGGAAGTATAGCGGGTGAAGGATGAAGCAAAAAGGGAAAGGGACTCATGGACATGGACAACACTGTGGTGATTGCTGGGGGGAGAGGGTATAAGAGAACTAAATAGTAATGGAAAAAGTACAGTAAAGATTAAATTTAAAAAACATTACTTTTAATTCACTATGCAGTGAGGATCTTTGACTAATGTGGTTTTCTGCAATGATTTAGTTATAACATTGATGGCAAAAAAAAAAATCAAATCCCAAACATGGCCGCTGTCTGTATGAGTTTACATGTTCTCTCCATGTCCATTGGGTTTTCTACAGGTACTCTGGTTTCTTCTCACATCCCAGACACGTGTACATAAGGTGAACCCACATGTCTAAATTGTCCCAATGTGAGTGAGTGTGAGTGTGGGTGTGACCAGGCAGCCCGGATAAACTCCAGTCACCCTTGACCCTGAACTGAAACAAGCAGCTTGGAAAATAATCTTGCTTATTTATTCTTACTTAAATCTATATATAGCTCACATTTATTTCAAAGTTTAATATTAATTTTTAGGATATTTAGAAGTTCTGTGATGTTTTTGTGGTCAGAGCTATTCCATAGGAAGTTGTCTGTATAAATTAGCCTATAGTAAAATTGGTTTCCTTGTATTTTGTTTCTTCACTAAAGTCCCAATTTTCAAAACCTATTGACAAAATTAAGTGAGGACTTATGGTAATTGTATCATTAGTATCGTAAATATGGTTAGCTACAAAAAAGATTTTAAGTACATTACAACTTGAACATGAATATGGATGGAAAACTGTAAGAGGACAATGACCACCTATATTTGCAGACAGTAACAAATTATGGCTATAAAATTATAACTGAGATGCTCATTTGCAAAAGTAACAAATTCTGTTTGAGGAGCTAAAAGAGCACATTTTATACTTGGCAGATCAAACAAGAGCTCAATGAGACTTCTGGGCCTCTATAATGCAATACCTGGTTTTCCAGAACAGAATTTCTAGACTCTGGAAACTGAGTCTCAGGAATTATACTGACTTTTTCAAAGACTGGAAGTTAGAAAACACATTTTTTGACTTTTACATATGCTTCAAGAAAGTTATTAAATCACATACCATATTTGGCTGTGTATCATGCACACTTTTTTGCCCAATTTCTGAGGGAAAAGTAAGGATGTGCATTATACATAGGTAATACTAATTCCATATATACATAAATGTTTTGAATTATTTTATTTATGCTTATGTGTTAAAAATGTAATTCTAGAAATCAATAATGATATCTATATGCAAAACAATATATATACATTAAAATTCCTTTATAATACAAAAAACAAGTATCTAACTATAAATAAATACCTAACTTAATTTTAAAAATTAAAAAATAAGACTTCTATCTCCTTGAAACTTTGAGCCAAAAACATGGTTGTGAATTATACATGGCAAAATATGATATTCCTATATAACATATTCACATTAGGTATACTCTTTCCTCTTAATTTTTTTTCAAGTCAATCTTGCACTGACTCACCACTTTCTACTCAGTCAAATTATATGTGACAATAGTGAAAATCTTTTCCTTGGTGATATGTAGTTCTTTCTTTCCTTCCTTCCCCTCTTCCCCCCACATTTTTTTAAAGATTTATTTATTTTCAGAGAGAGGGGAAGGAAGGGAGAAAGAAAGAGAGAAAAACATCCATGTGTGGCTGCCTCTAGTACACCCTGTAATGCGGACATGGCCCACAACCCAGACATGTGCCCTGAGTGGGAATCGAACTGGCGACACTTCGGTTTGCAGGCCTGCCCTCCCACGTTACTCTTAATCCCTTCCTTCCTTTCAAAGTTTTTTACTAATCTACACAGCTGCCCTATCATGGAAATGTCAAGTTTTCTTCTAACTCAATGAGATACAAATTCTAACCAAATCAGCAACTAGATTGATTTCTTTTTAATATGAGCACCTTACCAAGTCCATCTATTATTAAAGTTAATACAAGTGAAAACTTTGAGTTTCAAATCTTTTTCACTGTCCATACATTAGCCATGATACTGAACTTTTAGGAGCAAAAATTTAGTTCTATTTATATATATATATTAAATAGATATAAATAGATATATAAAATATATTTGATATGTTTTATTTACATTTATATAAATATATTTTAATATATTAAATATATATAAATATGAGATCCATATATGTATATATGTATATATACATACATGGGCCTCTTTCTGTTCAGACATCTTATCTGGAATTTTAAGAAGAATATTAATGAACACCAAGGTAAGTGGAGGTCAGATGATTACTTGTAACCTAACAGGGGCATTTTATTGAAATTGGCCCCTAACTACATTATATCCTGTCCCCACAAGATGGCAGCCATGCTTGATGTAGATTTAATCAGCTTACTTTTTAATTCTCAATACTTAACAGTTTACCAGAGTATTATTAACCCATATTAATCAAATGACTATATATAAGCAAACTTGATCTTTTAAATTATTTATTTTAGTTACATTTATTTTCTGAAGTTTTATTTCTTCTAACACCATTACATAGGAATAATAACTACCCATTGTCATGGTCTCATAACATTTGCTTTATTCACATCTCTGATTTCATCAGTTACTGAGGAATTAAGTATTACTAAAACATATTTTAATAATATGCTACCCAATTCTATGTTAAAGGGTAATTCGAACACCGGTATGATGTTATATGATTCAAAGAATGTTATTATATGAATCATATTTTAGTGTAAATTTTAAAGTTTCAAAATCAAGTTAATTTAACTATTTGATTCTTCTAAAAATGGTTTGTATATCTTGAGTTAAGGAATTTCACTTGGCTGCATAATAGTAAAATTGTCTATCAATTATAAGATTGATCCTTTTAGCATATCATATCACTTAAGCCAAATGTGCAACAAACAGGACAAAAGCAAAAAGAAATGCATGATGCCAACTATGGTGAATGTCAATTATCATTTAACCCTTAAAAATCAGAGTTTATTATCTTCCTGTGATTAATCATTTTAGTTCTGAAATTAACTTTCTTTTCAAACATATTTCTGTAGGCACATAATGCAGATATGAAGTGTGCTTATGCAATATGCTGCAGGTAATAAACTATGCATTTTGGTTTAAGATACATTGTATTTTATAGCAGCAAACATCATGGGGAGCATTTAAATAGAGGGAAAAAACTCAATCATTTACATACACATATGGACTTCACAGGAATTTCCAAAATAGTAATAAAAGTCTATAAACATTTATTTTCACTTGTTAGTGGGTAAGATACATAATCAGAATAGACTCAAGTACAACAAACTCTTTATTTCTCATGGGTCCTGCTAGTTGGCGTTTCACTGATTATGAATAAATAAATGAAAGGATAAAGTGAGAAATGTTAAATATTGTGGAATATTACTCATGCAGCATAAGACAAGAACATTGCGATTCACTTCAAAATAAACAGATTACTGAGGTATCAATATGATGTATGTATAAGATTATTTCACCTATTTATCAGTTTTATCACTTACAAGACAGAAGTTACCAGTTTGGTGTAAAAAAAAGATGAAAGATGTTTTACAAGTGTTCTTTAAATGATGACAATAAAATTTGTCTTAGCATCAGAAGTCCAAATATTAATCCCTACACAAATTAAACTTGACTTATTTGCACAATGGTTTATATGACTGAAGAGAATGCAGAGGGGAAGTTCTAAATGTTATATTTTATGGAATCTATCTAAAGTTTACTAGTAGAAAATTAGTTATATTGTCAACACTTTGTTTCATACCTTCTTTTACACTTGGCTGATATGTCACATTTTTAAAGTTTTATCAACATAGAGTTGAACCATAAAGAATTAGACATAATAAGTTGTAAAAATAAAATACTATTTAAAAATTCTAAACACCTATGCCTGTTGGAAATTTCTCCATCAGAATTTCCTACTTGCCTTCTATGGAATACTTTCTCCTGGAAAAAAATTGATTTAGTGGCCATATAAACTCACAAAATGCTAGGCAGATTTTTCTCCTTTTAGAAACTAATAGTGTACATTATTAGGAGACTTCCAGCCAAGATGGAGGCATAGGGGAATGCACTTTGCCTCCTTGCACAACCAAAAGGACAACAACAAATTTAAAAACAACAAACAACCAGAATTGACCAAAAAAATTGAGCTGTATGGAACTCTGACAACCAAGGACCTAAAGAAGGAACGTTCATCTAGACTAGTAGGAGGAGCAGAGACAGGCAGCCAGAAAGAGAAGACTCATGGCAAGATGGTGGATGGAGGACTGGGGTGGTCTAGGCAGCAGCTGGTGGAGCAGGGTCTCCAACATTTGCATGAGGATAGATGAGGAACAGCTAGGGAGCAAGACAGACTGTGCAACCCAGGGTTCCAGGGCAAGGATATAAAGCCTCAAAGCCTCTGACTGAAAAAAATCTGTGGGGGTTGAGGCAGTAGGAGAAACTCTCAGTCTCAGAGGAGAGTTCATTGGAGAAACCCATTGGATCCCAGAACATGCACAAAACCACCCACCTAGGAATCAGCACCAGAAGGGCCCAATTTGCTTGTAGGTAGAGGAGGAAGTGATGGAAAGCCCGCTGAAAGCTGATCTAATGGCATTGTTCCATCTCAGACCCCTTCCCCACATACAGTGCCACAATGCAAGGGCATTGGTTGTCCCTCCCTGGTGAATACCTAAGACTTTGCCCCTTATTATGCAATAGGCATGGAGACAAAAAAATGGTTCAAATGAAAGAATAGATCAAAGCTCCAGAAAAAATACAACTAAGCAATGAAGAGATAGCCAAGCTATCAGATGCACAATTCAAAACAGTGGTAATCAGGGTGCTTACAGAATTGGTTGAGTATGGTCACAAAATAGAGGAAAAAGTAAAGGTTATGAAAACTGAAATAAAGGTAACCAACAGTGACAGGAAGGAAATGGATACTCAAATGAACAGTTTGAGCTAGAAGGAAGAAACATACATTCAACCAGAACAAAATGAAGAAGTAAAAATTCAAAAAAATGAGGAGAGGCTTAGGAACCTCTGAGACCATTTGAAACATCCCAACATCCAAACCATAGGGGTGCCAGAAGGTATAGAAGAAGAACAAGAAATTGAAAACACAGTGAAGGAGAACTTTCCTAATCTGGCAAGGGTAATAGACTTCCAGGAAGTCCAGGAAGATCAGAGGGTCCCAAAAAAGTTGGACCCAAGGAGGAACACACCAAGGCACATCATAATTACATAACCCAAGATTAAAGAGAAGGAGAAAATCTTAAAAGCTGCAAGAGAAAAGTAGACAGTTACCTACAAAGGAGTTCCCATAAGACTATCAGCTGATTTCTCAAAAGAAACTTTATAGGCAATAAGGGGCTGAAAAGATGTGTTCAAAGTCATGAAAGGCAAGGACCTACATCCAAGATTACTCTATCCAAGAAAGTTGTCATTTAGAATGGAAGGAAAGATAAAGTGCTTCTCAGATAAGGTCAAGTTAAAGGAGTTCATCATCAGTAAGCCCTTTTTATATTTAAATATTAAAGGGACTTAGCTAAGAAAAACAAGAAGATCAAAACTATGAACAGTAAAATGACAAGAAACTCACAGCTATCAACAACCAAACCTAAAAAAAAAAAAAAACAAAAATAAAAACAAAGAAAACTAGAACAGGAACAGGAACAGAATCACTGAAATGGAGATCACATATAGAGTATTCAGTGAGGAAGGGGAGTGGGAGAATGGGGGTAAAGATACGAGGAGTAAGTAGTATAAATGGTGGGTAGAAAATAAGGGAAGGTTAAGAATGGTAGTAGGGAATACAGAAGCCAAAGAACTACTTATATTTATGACTCATGAACATGAACTAATGGGGAGAGGGGAATGTGGGTGGGAAGGAGTGTGCAGGGTGGAAGTGAATAAAGGGGGGTAATGGGACAACTTTAATAGCATAATAAATAAAATATATTAAAAATAAACTAACAGTGTACATTATTAAAAACATGGAGAAGTCTTCTAGGAAACAAATTATTAACTTATATTTACTCTAAATTATCCCAGATTTAAATAATCATCAGTTCCCCTTTTTTAATAAACAGGATGAAATTCCTTTGTTACAGTATTGCAATCCACTTTCTCTTTCTGCAAAACAAAAAATTTTTGTTGTTCTTTTCCCCCTCTTTTCTTTATAGATGCTGATATTAACCAGATTGCAAATCAGTAGGCTGAGGAGAGATTCCATTTTGTACTGTAATAAGAATTTCTTATATCTCTTTTGAACTTCTATGCTGAAAGAAAATATGTCACTCAGCAATAAAAATGTTTTGTTTTTAAAATGCTTTGTAGATTTCTATTTCTGCTTAGGATATATAAAGCCAAAGGAGAACATTGCTCTGAACCTAACAATAAGAAAATACTGATGATCTATAAAAATATAATTTTCCTTGAATTCATTATCCAGCTAAAAGGGGTGAGACATCAAAGTGAACTAAGTTCCAAAGAGTGGCAATCACCTCTAAAATGAGTCAAGACACAAAACTATTTCATTTTGGCAGAGCACATAGAAAGAATTGACTGCCATGGTAGCAGGTAGGAAGAAATCAGTGAAAATTTTATGAATTTCTAAAGGTGAATGTCAGTTAGCATAAAGGTTTAGAATGACTGGGAGCATCAGACAAAATGGGTGTGTGCACTCTCTCATAAACCCTTTCCCATCATCTACTCAGGGTGCTCAAGGGAAGAGTGAGAGCAGGGCAGAGAGTCAGAAATACCCTATAACTGTTGCAGGCATAATAGAGGTGGAACAATTTATAATATGCATTGCATCCCTGATCCTTCTCATTAGGAAGACAATTCTTAAGCTACTGAATGAAGGATAGGGCTCTCCTGTCTTATAAGCAGGGCCAAGGCAGATATCTAATACATGTGTAGAAGCAAACCCATCAGCTTCTGAGGGTTAGTAAACTCCCCTTCCTCACAACAGGAACCAAAAAGATAACTGCTTCTGGACATCTAGGGAAAGGACAAAAAAACCATTATAGGTCAGGATCCTATGCCTTTATAAAGCAAAAGAGTGATATTGCTGGGAACAAGGTGGGACAAAAGGTAACTCTTCTGTTTAAGACCCTCCACAAATACAAGTCTGAATATGGCTTTTACTGGGATGAGAGAGACAAGAATCTCTCCTTTCTGACAGTCAGGCACACAGGTGTTATATATGACTGAGCTGCACCACAAAAGCCAAAAATGTACCCCTGCTTTCACCATGAGCTTAGCATTGAGTAACAAGTAGTACAAGACAGGAAAGGGTGTGCATAGAGACACTATTTGGCACATTCATTCAACTATTTCTGAAACTGATGATGAAGTTGAAAAACAATGTGAGGTGGTATTTCACATATGTATAAGGAGATATTTCATTGTAGCTTTGATTTGCATTTCCCTAATAATTACTAAAGTTGAACATCTCTTCATAAATCTGTTGGCTATTTGTATGTCTTCTTGGCAGAAGTATCTTTCCAGGTCCTCTGCCCATTTTTAATTGGATTTTTTGTTGTTGAGTTACATGAGTTGTTTATATATTTTGTATATTAAGCCTTTGTCAAAGATGTTGTTTGCAAATATCTTATTTCATTCAGTTGGTTGCATTTTTGTATTGTTAATGGTTTCTTTTGCTGTGCACAATTCCTCAAAAAAGCAAAATGGAGTTACCATATAACCTAGCAATCGTTCTTCTGGGTATCTACCCACAAAATTGAAACATTTATATGTAAAAACATATGCACCTTTATGTTCCTTGCAGCATATTCACAGTGGCCTAAACATGAAAACAACCCAAGTCTCCTTCAATAGAGATTGGATAAAGGAGATGTGATTTTATATATATACATATACATATAATGTGTATGTGTGTGTATGTATATGTGTGTGTGCATGTGTGTATATAATGGAATACTGTTCAGCAATAAGATGAAATGCTACCATTGGTGACAAAATAAATGGATTTTGAGAAAATCGTACTAAGTGAAATAAGTCAGACAGAAAAAGTCAAGAACCATATGATTTCACTCATACGTGGAATAAAACCAAAAGTCAAAAATGAGCAAATAAGACAAAACAAACCAAATCCCAAAGATACAGACAACAGTATTGTGATTACAAGAGGGAAAGGCAGATGGGGTAAGGTAGCAAGGGGTAAAGAAGGTCAAATATGTGGTAGTGGAAGGAGACTTGACTTTGGGTGGCAAACACACAATGCAATATATAGATGAAGTATTATACAAATGTGCACTTGAAAGCTATGTAATTTCATTTACAAATTTCACCCCAATAGCTTTGATTTAAACTTAAAAAAAGAGAGAAAACTGCAAGGCTCCCCTTAAGCATATGATTTAGGCAAATCATCACTGAAGGAATCTGAAGACTATTGTGCTGAGGGTAAAAATATCAACAATAAAATTTAAGCCCAACAGAATTCTTCACTATTATTATAACAAAAGAAGAGTTGTTCATTTCCAGCTATAAATGCCTTTTACCTCAGACTGAGCTATTCTTCGGCTGACAATGTTTGGTATTTATTTAAAGATTATAAGACAAACAAAATAGTAAGAAAAAAAGCTATTGTCCAGAGCTAAAGCAATCAACAGACGCAGATTGAACAATTACTCAAAGGTTGAAACCATCAGTCAAGGGTTTTATTATAACTGTAATTTAATGTGTTAAAGGAGAAGAACATGCATGAACAGATGAAGAATTTCAACAGAAAGATGGAAACTATTAAAATGAGTCAAATAAAAATTACCTGTGCACACTCCCCAAAAACCCTAAGATATCCAAAAATGAAGAATTGCTATGGTGTTCCTGACATACCTGGCAAAAAACATGTGTGGCATTAGTGGTAGGTTGATATAAATTGTACAAAATGAAGTATAAAGAAAAAAACAGTATAAAAAGAAAAGAAACTGAGCAGAGCATCCCAGGAGCTGTGGGATACTATCAAATGGTTTAATATGTGTGCCTCAATTCACAGAGGAAGATAAAGAGACGGGTAAAAAAGAAATACTAGAAAAGATCAAGAGGAATAACTTTCCAAATATGATAAAACACAATAAACCAAAAGTCCAAGAATCTGAGAATTCCAGGCAGAATATTAAAAAAGTAAAAACACAAACAACAAAAAAGCACCTAGATATATCACAGTTACACTGCTAAAAAAGAAAAATAAAGAGCCAAACTTGAAAGTAATCAGAAAAAAATAGGAAACATCTCATACAAAGGAACAAAGATAAGAATTACAGCATACTTCCCCTCAAAACTATGCAAACCAGGAGACAATGGAATGATGTCTGTTACAAAAAAAAATGAATCGATTCACCATTAGAATACTAAACCCAGGGATCCGAGATGACTGCAAAGTATCTGTAAGCTCTGTCCACTTGCCCCCATATGGTTTAGCTGCAAGACCGGGACCTGTCTTGCAGTTAAACCACAGAGCAATAACTCAAAAATCCAGCTGAAAGGGAATTAAAGTGTTTGTGAGTGAGTGTTTATGTGGATTAGTATGCGAGGTGTGTGTGTGAGTTGGCAAGTGCTTGCCTGCTTTCAGGGCACTCAGGATTGTGCAGCCAGGGCTCTCCTAGTGAAGCAGCAACTGCCACTACTGCCCAGCCTGGCATCTCTGGCTGTGCAGGTTTGGGGCAAAAGACATTTTAAGGAATTTAAAATACCCTCCTTGGGAAGGAGCCTCCAAAGGGCCCATACCTTGGCATCCAGACATGTCTCTGTGCCCTCTGCCTCTGAAGGGCTGAGCACCCAGCTGCTGCCAGAATCTAGGAACTGGGGACTGTGGTACTTCATGGGGAAGGGGCTGGTGCCTCCAACATGGTGCCATGGGAATCACTAACAGGACAGAATTTGACTGGGAAGGCTGCAGTTCAGCTCAGTAACCATGAACTCCAGAGGTGGAGGAAGCAGCCACTGTGGGGTTGGCTGCAGAAACTGCACAGTGTAAGCAAGCCCACCCAAGGCTGAGAATCACTGGAGGGAGTAGCAAGAGTACCCCACCACCATCCATGTTATAGTACCACTGCAGGACTTTTCACTCCACCATCCAGGAGAGATCCAGAGAGAAACTGTCAGAGGCTCTGGCAGGCTGTGGCCAGCCCTGACTAAGTGAGACTTTGGGCTATTTGGGGTGGGGGAATGCATGGAGAACAGGCTCCCCAGGGCTGGGTGCTACAGTGAGGGGACCACACAGAAGCTCTTTTAGAAGAGGGGCTAAGGTGAGACTCAAGACTGGGCAGGGCCACTGTGCTTCCATTCATTTGAACGTGGATACAGCAGCTCTGACAACAAAGAACTCAGAGGGCTAGCGTCATGCTGAAAGGACTGTGGGGCCTGTCCCAGCATGGCTGGTGATTAGGGAACTGTACACGGTAGAAATTCCAGGCCTGAGTCTCCAGAGAGTGCAGCAGGCTGTGGCCTGGAAGGCCAGGAGCTGAATGCCTGAGATTCATTACAGCCAGCAGGTCCCCTCACAGGCAGGTATGCCCAATCTCCATGTACAAATACAGACTCTACAGTCTGACCACAGACCAGTCTCATAATCCCTGTGCTCAGATATCCGCAGTGGAAAGCTAAAAGTTCTGGAAGGGCCCTTTCTACCAGATTCTAGGAGCTATGTTCCTTGGGCCCTGATCAACTGAAACCAGCAGAGAAGAGAAAGTAGAGATAGTTACAACAAGGGATGTTCAGGGCCCTGCCCAGCTTCTGCCTAGACAGTTGTTGCCTGTGCCAAGCAGGAAAGAGCTGCCCCTTTTACACAGATTGGCCCCTCACAGGAAATGGATAGCTAATTCAACAGAAACTATGCATTATTGGTAAGAATCTGGGACAGGCCAACTCATGGGACAAGGAGGTAGGGAAAGACTCTCACCATCTTCCCTGAAAACTGAACACCACCACTCCATGACCCAGGGTTCTCATCCTCCCCATCACACTGGAGGTGCCCTCTAGAGGCAGGTGGAGACGGTACTGGCAGTACTTTTGCATCATTAAATGGACCATTCCTTGGCTGAGGCAAAACCAGCAAGGCAGGACAATGGTGACCAGCTACATCTGAAGGAGACAGCCACAGACTATACATTGCCTGTTGTCTCAAACAGGCTGCTTAGGGCCAGACTAGGACACCATCTGACGTTACCAGGTCAGATCCAGAAAGAGGAAATAGTGGTAAACACTGAATTCTACTGAGATGAATTCCACTGCAGTCGTCTTCATTATTTGTGTTATTTCTTTCCTGCATAGGTTTTTAACATTCATTTATTTTCCTTCAACCTTGTGCCTCTTGTTTTTTAAATTTTAGTTTATTTCAAATCTCATATTTTGCTCCCCCCTTCTCTTACTCTATTTTATCTTCTTCTGCCCTGTTCTTATTTTGTTTTAAATTTTTTTTTCTGGCTATAACATGTTTCTCTTCCACACTCTTACTATTTCTTCCCCTTCCAGTCTCCCAAAACTATTTTTCCTGTCATTAGTCATCTCACAATCTTTTACTTGTTCTTAAAATACTCTTATTCCATCTCCACCTTTATCAGTCTTCACTTGTTGGTTGTTGACATGGTGGTCTTTGTTGCATTCCTTCAATTTTATTCCTAGATCTTCACTACTTTTGTATTTCAAAACTCAAATTTTACTGTTCACCTCTCCTACTTAAGTTTGCCTCTCTCCTGCCCTTTTATTCCTTTTTTTTAATTTTAATTTTGCCCTGTCTTACCCTGGTTTTCATTCTTCACTCTTGATATTTCTTCTCCCTTTATCCTCTCAAAATCATATTTCTTTCCTCAAGACTTCTCATAACCTTTTGTCCTTTCTTTTTTCCTTGTCATTCTCATCCTACCAGTATTAATTTTTGCTCATTTGTTGATATTGCTGTGGTGGATCTTTTTCACCAATCTGGTTCCTAATTTTTTCAATATTGTTAAAAATATTTTTTAAACCTCATACTATACTCTTCCTTTTTCTTCTTTTTGCCTTCCTTCTTCCTTTCTAATTACAATGTACGTTCTTTTTTCTTTCTTTCTTCACCTTGTTTCAATTCCCTACTCTTATTATTTCCTTCCTTCTACCTTCTCAAAATCATTTTTCTTTCAGTCATCTCATATTAGTTTTTCCTTTCTTATAATAGTCTTAAACTCTTTAAACCGTTATTAATATTTGTGCATTTGCTGTTGATAGTGTGGTTGTGGATGGCAGTTATTACTGCAAGTGTGGGTTTTGTTTCCTGGGTTATTTTGTTTGGTTCTGGCAGCACCTATACAACAGCATATAAGACATGGTGGGTGGTGTGATTCTCAGCCCACCAGAGGGAAGGACCCACCAAATAACAACACAACAACAACCAAACCTAAATACAACAAGAGATCCTACATAAATGGCATAAAGGGCATTCCAGGAACATCCAGGTCAGGAAATCAAGGAGATTACATCCCTCAGACCCACAGGTCTCCTACAACAGAAAGGTCACACCACAAAGACATGGAGTCAAAGCAGATCAATCTAATATGCAAAAACAAACATGAAAGTCACCTAAAATGGGGAGAGAAAGAAACAATTCATAATCAAAAGGAAAGGAGGAATCCGCAGAAAAAAATGCTAAATGAAATTGACACAAGCAATTTATCAGAAATTGAGTTCAAAATAATGGTTATAAGGATACTCAAAGAGCTTAGTGAGAACTATAAAGAACTCCATGGAAGCTACAAAGAACTTACTAGGAACTACATCTGCATGAAAAAAGACATAGAAACTATCAACATAAGACAGGAGGATATTAAGAACACAGTATCTGAAATGAAGAACACTGGAAGGAATTAAAAGCAGGTGAGATAAAGCAAAGGATGAAATCAGCTAGCTGGAGGACAAGGTAGAAAAAAAAACCTCTCAACACAACAGAAAGAAAAAAGACTAAAGAACAAAAAACTGTTTAAGAGAGCTGCAGGACAACATGAAATGTAATGAAATACACATCATAGGAATTTCAGAAGGAGAATAAAAATAGCAAGATATAGAAAATCTGTTTGAAAAATAACAGGAAACTTCCCCAACTTGATGAGGAGAATAGTCACATAAGTCCAGGAAGCACAGAGGATCCCAATCACAATGAACCCAAAGAGGTCCACTCTAAGACACATCATAATTAAAATGGCATAATCTAAAGACAGAGAATCTTAAAGGCAGCAAGGGAGAAACAGCTAGTAATATACAAGGGAGTTCTGATAAGGTAGTCAGCTGATTTCTCAACAGAAACACTCACTGCAAGCCAGAAGCAAATGGCAAAGGAGTATTCCAAGTAATGAGAAGCAAAGGAACTGTGGCCAAGACTACCCTACCCAGCAAGGCTCTCATTTAATATGGAAGGTAAAATAAAGAGTTTCCCAGACCAAAAAAAATGGCTAAAATAATACATCTCCACCAAACCTTTTTGGCACAGCAAGAGATGCTAAAAGGACTGCTTTAAGAAGATGAAGAAAGTGAGAGAGAGAGACAGAGAGACAGAGTCAGAGACAGAGAGACAGAGACAGAAAGAGAAGAACCAGGTACAAAGGGGGAAAATGGCAATGAATAAGTACCTATCAATAATAACTTTAAATGTGAACAGATTATATGCTCCAATCAAAAGACATAGGGTAGCTGAATGGATAAGAAAACAAGACCTACACATATGCTGTCTACACAGGACCCACCTGAGAACAAAGGATCTATGCATACTGAAAGTGAAGGAATGCAAAAAATATTCCAAGCAAACAGACATTAAAAAAAAAGCTGGGTAGCAATATTTATATCAGACAAAATAGACTTCAAAACAAAGCCCATAACAAGAGAAAAAGAAAGTCACTAAATAATACTTAGGGGAATAGTCCTCTCCTTCTTTTTCTCTCTCCCTTCCATTCTGTCTATAAATAAATAGATAAATAAATCTTAAAAACATTATAAAAAATATAACCTTTGTAAATAAATATGCACCCAATATAGGTGCAACTAAGTAAATAAAGAAAATCTTGGACGACTTCAGCAAAGATTATGATAGCAAGACATTTATTGTAGAGGATTTTAACATCCCATTGTCAACAATGAACAGATCTACCAAGGAAAGAATCAACAAGGATATTGTGGCATTGAACAACACTCAGATGAAATAGACTTAGTTGCTATATACAGAACCTTCCATACCAAAGAAGCAAAATACATATTCTTTTCAAAAAACACATGAAACATTTTCAAAGATACACCACATAATAGAACACAAAATGAGCTTCAACAAATTCAAGGAAATTGAAATAATATCAAGCATCTTCCCAGATCAAAATAGCTTGAAACTAGAAACCAACCACAAAGAAAAAACTCAAAACATTTAAACACATGAAGACTGAATTACATGCTATTAAATAAAGAACAGGTCAACAAGGAAATCATGGAAGAAATAAAAAAGTATCTGGAAACAAGTAGAAAATTAACACACGACAGCCCCAAACTTATGGGAAACAGAGAAGGCAGTCCTGAGTAGGAAATTCATAGTAATACAGGCCTTTCTAAAAAATATGGAAACATCTCAAATAAACAATCTAACACTACATCTACAAGAACTGGAGTAACAACAGCAAACAAAGCCCAGAGCAAGTAAAAGAATGGAAACAAGATCAGTGTAGAATTAAATGACATAGAGACAAAAACAAAAAACAAAACCAAAAAACAAAAACAAACAATTCAAGGCATCAATAAATACAGGAGCTGATTTTTGATGAGATACAAAAAAATGACAAGCTTTTAACTAGACTCATCAGGAAAAAAAGAGAGAAGACCCAAATAAACAAAATCAGAAACAAAAGAGGAGAAATTACAACCAATACCACAGAAAAGCAAATGGGACAGAGTAAGGAGCCTAAAAATAAACCTAGGTCTCTACAGTCAATTAATATTTGACAAAGAGTGCAGGAACATAAAGTGGAGTAAAAACAGACTCTTCAATAAATGGTATTTGGAGAACTGGAATGGTACATGCAAAAAAAAAAGAAAAAATAATTCAACCACCAACTTATACCATACATCAAAATAAACTCAAAATGAATAAAAGACTTAAACATAATCTGTGATACCATAAAATTCCTAGAGGAAGATACAGGCAGTAAAATTTCAAATATCCCATGCGGCAATATGTTCACCGATATATATACTCTAGTGCAAGAGAAATAAGGGAAAGACTAAACAAATTGAACTACATCAAATTAAAAAACTTCTACATGGCTAAAGAAAACATCATGAAAATGAGACGGGAACAAAACATATGTGCCAATGACACATCAGATGAGGGTTTTGTCTCCAAAATATATAAAGAACTCGCAATTCAACACAAGGATAACAAACAATCCAATTAAAAAATGGGCAAAGGACGTGAACAGACATTTCTCCAAGGATGATGTACAGAGGGCCCAGAGACATATGAAAGGATATTCAACATCGCTAGCCATCAGAGAGATACAAATTAAAACCACAATGAGATACCAAACATACCAATCTGAATGGCTACCATTAATAAATCAACAAACAATAAGTGCTGGCAAGGTTGTAGAGAAAAGAGAACCCTAATACACTGTTAGTAGGAATACAGACTAGGCAGCCACTGTGGAAAATAGTATGGAATTTCCTCAAAAAACTAAAGATGGAACTATCTTTCGATCCAGTGACCTTACTGCTGGGATTTTACCCTAAGAATCTTGAAACACAAATTCAAGAGAACCCATGCACCCCAGGGTTCATAGCAGCACAATTTACAATAACCAAGAGCTGAAAACAGCCTAAGTGCCCATCAGTAGACGAGTGGATCAAAAAAACTGGTACATGTGCACAATGGAATACTATGCAGCAGAAAGAGAGAAGGAGCACCTACCCTTTGAGATAGCATGGATGGAACAGAAGAACATTATGCTAAGTGAAATAAGCCAGGTGGTGAAACACAAATACCATATGATCTCACCTATAAAAGGAAATTAATGAACAAAATAAACAAACAAGCAAAGCAGAACCACAAGCATGGAAACAAGGAACAGACTGACAGAGACCCCAGAGCGGAACCAGGAAAAGCATAAAGTGTGGGAAGTAAGGGAAGGGACTAGTCAAGGAATAGGTGTGAATGACCCATGGACATGGACAATAAGGTGGAGCTTGACTGTGGGAGTAAAGGGTGGGTTGGGCAGAGGACAGCAAAGGGGGAAAAATTGGGACAATGGTCATGGGACAACAACAAAATACTTAATAAAAAATAGAATACTGAACCCGATGAAATATCTTTCAGAAACAAAGATGTAAAAGCACTTTACAGATGAAGAGAAGCTGATAGAATTTATTTCCATCAAACCTCCAGTACAAGAAATCCTAAAGGTAGATTGTTAGGATTAAGATGCATGATATGGACAGAAAGTTTGATTTATAGAAAGAAATAAAAAATCCTGGAAATAGTAAGATAAAGGATAAATTTAAAAGATACATTTTTTTATAAACATAAAAGACACAAGATTACATTTTGTAATCCCCTTAACACAATTGCTTTTAAAATAAAAATAATAGCAAGACATTATAAGATTTATAGCAAATATAGAAGTAAAATCTATCATAAAATAGCACAAAAGATAGAAAGAAATAAAAGCATAGTATTTAATATTTTTGAGATATGCTTAATAAGTTAAATATAATATTAACATTAAAAACTAACTATTAATAAGTAAAACAATTTTAAAAGAGATAAGTGTAGGTGAAAACTAGAGACAACATGTAATAATATAAATTATTATTTAAACTGAAAACACAGGAAACTAGGAAAAACAAAACCAATGAACTCAAAGGACAAAGAGAAAATACTAAAATTAAAATCTAATCACTTCCTAATTACATTAACATAAATGATAAAATGCACTATTAAATTAAATACACATAATTAAACATAAAATTGTAAGACTGGATAAAAATGCAAGATTTAATTATATGCTATCTATTAGGAACCCACTCTAAGTCTATCAACATAGACTGGTTAATATAAAAGGATCAAAAGAGACATGTCATGTAAACATTAATCAAAAGAAAGCTGATGTGGTTCAATCAATACAGAAATCATAGACTTTAGATCAATATCATAAATTATAGACTTTAGAAGGATTGCTAATGACTTTTGATAAATAGCATTACGTGGTGATAAAAAATAATTTTAAGAAGATACAACCAACCTAAACTTGTGTGAATCTGAAAAGATTTCAAAATACATTAAACAAAAAAAAATGATAGAACCAGGAAGAAAAGCACAGAAATATTTTAGTTGTAGAACTCAAGACAGCTTTTTCTATAATCAAGAAAAGCACTAAACAGAAATGCTTACTTAATTAAAACTATTTTAAAGTTAATTAAACTTAATTAAACTATCTGTAAGGATAGACAAGATGTGAACACCATAATGCTTCATAATACATATTCTTTTTAAGTGCTTCAGGAAGATTCACCGAGATAGAACCTTTTCTGGATCATAAAGCCAACTTCAACACATTTAAAATTATTAACATCATACAATGTATGGTAGAAATCAATGAAACTGATATTTATAAAGTAGAATATATTGAAAATTAAACAAAATACTTCTAAAACAATCTACTGATTAGAGGAGAGGCACAGAGAAATGATAACATATTTGATTTGAATTAAAATGAAGACACAAGATATCAAAATTTTAGGGACAAAGCTAAATCAATGTTTAGGGGAAAACTTAAAACATTTTAAAAATTAGAATGGCATTAAATACATAGTCTATATTTTTATTTTATGGTACTAGAAAAAGAAGAGCAGATTAAATACATAACAAGCTGAGAAGAGATCAATAAAAACCAGGGAAGAAATCAATGAAATTTAAAACAGTAAAAGTAGAGGAAACTAACTAAACTGAAATCTGGTTCTTTGAAAAATCCAATAAAATTGATAATCATTTAGCCATGCTGGTATATAAGAACATATAAAAGACAAACATTACAAATGTTTAGAATTCAAAAGGGGAATTACTGCAGATCTAATAGACATCTAAAGGAAAGAAAAGACATTAGTTTTAAAACTTTATGTCAACCGATTTGATTTGAAAATACATGCAATGGAAAAATATCTTAAAAGAAACAAACTTCCAAAGCACACTCAAATATTAGGTCACCTACATAGCTTGCCTCTATTACAGAAATTGAATTAATAACTTGACCTTCTTGCAAAGAAAACCTCCAAAGCAGATGATGAATTATACCAAAGATTTAAGAAGTAAGACTGATTTCTTCACAGATCTTCCAGGACACAGATGAGGAGTGAACAGTTCCACACTCATTCAATGAGGTCAACATTACTCAAACACCAAAACAAGCAAAAACAGACCCAGTGGGTCTGCCACAGGGTTCTTGGGAGAGAGTGGGGGTCAACGGATCCATCCCCGGCCAAACAGTTTGAGAAGCACTGGGAGAGACCGGGTTGGGGCTGTGAGTACCCATGGAGTCTGTAGACACCAGTTGGGGAGAGTTGAGAGTTGCACTGTGAAGGACCCTTACCCCAATAGTCCCTGGCCTGGCTGGAGAATTGGGATGTGTGAGAGGCCAGGCTTCTGTACAGAGCGGTAGGCTTCAGTAGGAGGCATTTCCCAAAAACAAAAAGTGAAAAAAGAGATACTGTTTGGGGAATTCTCCTGCATTCCAGCTTCCTCCCCACCCAGCTCTGCATTGCTCATGAGGGGCACAGGAAACCCTGTGCACCCCCATAGCACTGGGAAGGGTGCCCACCCAAACTGTGGGGTCAGAGGAAGCCTGGCCAAATGCTCCCACAAGCCGGGGACAGTGCTCTCTGAGGAAGGCCTGGATCCCACACTCAAGGCCCAATAAAGCGGCGCAAGGCTACCTCTGGGGAGAGTACACTTGAGGCTGACTGAGTGCTGATTGGGAGGGGAGAAAAGCCCTCAGATTGCTGCAGCCAGCAAGAATAGAAAAACTGGTGTGGCTAGTTTGAAATCAGCAAGAGGTTTTTTGTTGTTTTGTTTACTTGTTTGTTTAAGTAATTTAAACAAATTTTAATTTTATTATTTTTTTATCTCTCAATTCCATTTTCTTCTCTCTCCTTTTTTGTTTTATTCCTTCTTTCTTTCTTTACAATTTTATCTCTTCTTCCTTCCTTCTTCTGCTTTTTTTTTAAATGCCCACAAGTGAGACAAAAAAAAAACTGGAACTCTGAAAAGACCAGATTTGACCCATAGTGGGGGCATCCCAACAGCTGAGACAGTGAGACAAATTTCACTTTGCTATTACAGAGAAACTGCAAGTTATTGTGTATTTGTATTATTATTTTTTTTGTTATTCTTACATCTTTTATTTTAATAGTATCTTCGTATTCCTCTTCTTTCAGTATAATCTGCTGTGCTTGGCTGGTTATATTGTATCATTTGACAGATTTCCCTGGATCTCTCTTTCATAGTGTATTGCTAATTTACTGTCCTTCAATTCACTTGTGTTCCATTAGTACACTAATCAAGGCTCTATACTCCTTATTCTTGTTATCTAGATCTCATAGATTCTGTCATATGATTGCTGCTCTAATATGACTATAAATAATAGCTGTTCCATACAATTGTAAATACTACACAACACCCTTCCCAGATCTTAGCCCACTTCACAATTTCCTGAACTCTATTACTGTATTGGCTAACTCTATTCTCTCACACACTACACATATTTACTATCCTTTACTATCACCTTACCTCAGAATCTGACCTCCCACAGCCTCACTGTTTTCTAGATCCAACTTGGCAATCCTTCCCTCCCCAACAAGAGTCTTATCTTCTTCCCATCCTTTCTAAAATGTGGCTAGTTGGGTGAAATATCATGGTTAACACTATACATAGACAAAGGGTCTCCTAGCTATTCTCTACCAACTGTGACTGTAAATATCATAGAACACTCTATTGCTGTCTTAAACCATTTTTCCTTCCCCCTCCAACTGATAAAAAAAAAAAGAGTACATGGGAGTTGTGAACACCAGGATACCCGCTGGAAGAGGAAACCCAACAACAAGGGAACCACCAACAGATAACAACAGAAGAAGGTGAAGGAAGGAGTGGAAGCCACACTAACCTCAATCCAAGACCTTTTTGAAAATACAACTAAATAGTGGAGAAATTACCCAGAACAAACAACTGAACAAGCACAGGAGAGAATCCTCAAAACCTTGCATATGCAGAAGAACCAGCTTCAACAAAACCTGCCCTCACCAGCAAAACAAAATACAAGATGTGGTGGAAAGAGCGACACTCAGTTAAGCAACTGGTGAGAAGGACCCACCAAAGAAAGACCCAACAACAATCAAAACCCAAAGACAAACATGGAGGCAACTTAAACAACAACCCAAGAACAGTGAGCTTGGGAGATCAAGGAGACTACACCACTGAATCTCACAAGTATTCTATTACAGAAGTTCACACTATAGACCCAGGGAGCCAGAAAAGATCAATTTAAGAAGATGAGGCTAACAAGAAGAGTCTCATAAACAATGGGAAGACAAAGAAACAAAACCCCAAATGAAAAGAAAGGAGGAAGCCTCAGAAAGAATGCTAAATGAAATAGAGGCAACTCAACTATCAGATATTGAGTTCAAAGCAATGGTTATTAAGAAGCTCAATGAGCTCACACTAAATTACCAGAAACTACAGGGAAACTACAATAAACTCACTGTAAACTATATCAACATGAAAAAGGAAATATAAACTATAAAAAAGGGCCAAGGGGAAATGAAGAATACAATTTCTGAAACAAAGAACACAGTAGAAGGAATCAAAAGTAGGTTTGATGATGCAGAAGATCAGATCAGTGAGCTGAAGGACAAAGTAGAAAAAAAACTCAGACAGAGCAAAAAAAGGAAAAGAGGCTCAGAAAGAATGAAGAGGGATTAAGAGAAATGCAGGAAAATATGAAACATAATAATATCCATATAATAGGGATACCAGAAAGAGAAGAAGGAGAGTAAGGGATAGAAGGCCTGTTCAAAACAGTAATGATGGAAGCCTTCCCTAATTTGATGAGAGAAAAAGTCACACAAATCCAGGAAACACAGAGAGTCCCAATCAAGAGGAACCCAAAGAGGCCCACTTCAAGACAAATCATAATGAAAATGGCAAAATTCTAAGACAAAGAGAGAATTTTAAAGGAAGCAAGGGAGAAACAGGAAGTAACCTACAAGGGAGCCCCACTAAGGTTAGCAACTGACTTCTCAATGAAAACGCTCCAAGCCAGAAGAGAATGGCAAGAAATATTCCAAGTAATGAGAACCAGAGGTCTGCAACCAAGGCTACTTTACCCAGCAAGGCTCTCAATCAAGATAGAAGGCCAAATAAGGAGCTTCCCAGATAAAAGAAGTCCAAAAGAAAACACTTCCACCAAATCAGTGCTTCAAGAGATGCTAAAGGGAAAGGAAGGAAGAGAGAGAGGGGAGAGAGAGAGAGAGAGAGAGAGAGAGAGAGAGACAGCTACATAAATGGCAATGAATAAGTACCTATCAATAATAACCTTAAAGGCAAATGGATTAAATGCTCCCATCAAAAGACATAGAATAGCTGAATGGATAAGAAAGCATGACCCATACATATGCTGCTTATAAGAGACCCACCTCAGGACAAAAGGCCTACACAGACTGAAAGTGAAGGGCTGGAAACAAATTTTCTAAGCAAACATATAGGGAAAAAAAGCCAGGGTAGCAATACTCACATCAGACAAAGTGGACTTCATAAAAGGGCCATAAAGAGAGAACCAGAAGGTCTTTTCATAATACTCAAGGGAAGAATCCACCAAGAAGACATAAACATTGTAAATATATATGTACTCAACATAGGAGCACCCAAATACATAAAGAAAACCTTAGAGGACTTCAAGAAAGATATTGATAGCAACACAATTATAGTAGGGGATTTTAACACCCCACTGTCAAAAATGGACAGATCTTCCAAATAAAATATCAACAAGGATATTGTGGCATTGAACAATGCCCTAGATGAAATGGACTTTATATATATATATATATATAACCTTTCATCCCAAAGAAGCTAAATACACATTCTTTTCAAATGCACATGGAACATTTTTAAAGATAGACCACATGATAGGACACAAAACAAGCCTCAACAAATTCAAGAAAACTGAAATCATATCAAGCATTTTCTCTGACCACAAGGGAATGAAACTAGAAACCAACCCCAAGGAAAAACCCAAAATACTCAAAACTATGGAGATTTAATAGCATGCTATTAAATAATGAATGGGTCAAGAATAAAATTAGGGAAGAAGTCAAAAAGTTTCTGAAAACAAATGAAAATGAATGCACAATAACCTAAAACTTATGGGACACAGGGAAAGCAGTCCTGAGAGGGAAGTTCAAAGTGACACAGGCCTACTTAAAAAAGATAGAAATATTTCAAACAGACACCTAACCCTATGCCTATAAGAACTTGATGAACAACAACAAAGACAGCCTAGAGCAAGCAGAAGGAAGGAAATAACCAAGACCAGAGCAGAATTAAATGACATAGAGACTAAAAGCATAATTCTAAGGATCAATGAATCCAGGAGCTGGTTCTTGGAAAAGATAAACAAAATCAATAAGCCTTTAAGCACGCTCATCAAGAAAAAAAGAGAGAAGACACCAATATACACACTCAGAAATGAAAGAGGAGAGATTACAACTGATACCGCAGAAATGGAAAGGATTGTAAGAAATTACCAGGAAGAACTGTATGCCAAGAAATTTGAAAACCTAGGTGAAATGGAAAAATTTCTAGAAAAACATAATCTTCCAAAACTCAATGAAGAAGAAGCAGAAAGCCTGAACAGACCAATAACAGCAGATGAAATTGAAGCAGTAATCAAAAAACTCCCAACACACAAAAGCCATGGACCAGATGTTTTCATAGGAGAATTCTACAGAGCATTTAAGGAAGAGCTAACCCCTATTCTTTCATAGACTATTCCAAAAAATAAAAAATGATGGAAGACTCTCAAACTCTTTTTATGAAGCCAGCATCATCCTAATCCCCAAAACAGATAAAGGCACAACAAAGAAAGAAAACTTCAGGCCACTATCACTGATGAACATAGACGCTAAAATCCTCAACAAAATATTGCCTAAACACATCCAGCAATACATTAAAAAGATCATACACCATGACCAAGTGGGATTCACCCCAGCGATGCAAGGATGTTACAATATTCTCAAATCGATAAATGTAATACATCACATAAACAAAAGCAAAGGCAAAAATCACCTGATCATACCAACAGATTCAGAAAAAGCATTTAGTATGGTACAACACCCATTTATGATAAAAATACTCAGCAAAGTGGGAATAGAGGGAGCATTCCTCAACATAATAAAGGCCATATATGAGAGGCCTACAGCCAACATCATACTCAATGGGAAAAAACTAAAATATTTTAAAAACTAATCTTGTCACTAAGATTAGTAACAAGACAAGGTTGTCCACTTTCACCACTTCTGTTCAGCATAGTATCGGAAGTTTCAGTGATCAGACAAGAAAAGGAAATAAAAAGCATCCAAACTGGAAAAGAGGAAACAAAACTGTCATTGTTTGCAGATGACATGATAGTGTACGTAGAAAATCCTATAGACTCTGCCAAAAAACTGCTCGACCTAATAAATGCATTTGGCAAACCAGTGGGATACAAAGTCAATATCCAGAAATCAAAGGCATTTTTGTACAACAACAATGAAACAGTGGAAGCAGAAATTAAGAAAAAAATCCCATTTTATATACCAACAAGAAAAATAAAATACTTAAGAATAAGCCTAATCAAGGAGGTAAAAGACCTATACTCAGAAAACTACACAACACTGAAGAAAGAAATCAAGGAAGACACAAACAAATGGAAACATATACCGTGTTCATGGATTGGAAGAATTAACATCATCGAAATGCCCATACTACCCAAAGCAATTTCCAGATTCAATGCAATGCCTATTCAAGTACCAATGGCATATTTCCAGATATAGAACACACACTTCAAAAATTTATATAGGACCATAAACAACCCCAATTAGCTGCTGCATTTTGAGAAAGAAGAACAAAGTTGGAGGAATCACAATACCTGATACCAAATGATATTACAAGGGCACTGGAATCAGAACAGCCTAGTACTAGCGTAAAAACAGACAGGTAGACCAATGGAAAAGAACAGAGAGCCCAGAAAGAAACTCAAGTATCTAAGTTCAATTAATATTTGACAAAGGGGGCAGCAACATAAAATGGAGTAAAAATAGCCTCTTCAACAAATGGTATTTGGGGAACTGGACAGCTATATGCAAAATAATGAAACTGGAGCACCAACTTACACCATACACAAAAATAAATTTGAGGTGGGTAAAAGATTTAAATGTAAGCTGTGACACTATTAAAGTCCTAGAGGAAAACATAGGCAAGAGAATCTCAGATATTACACACAGCAACATTTTCACTGATATGTCCCCTAGAGCAAGGGGCATAAAGGAAAGAATAAACAAATGGAATCTCATCAAAATGAAAAGCTTCTGCATGGCTAAAGAAAATAGTATTAATATAAAAAGAGAATCAACTGTATGGGAAAACATATTTGCCAATGATACCTCAGAGAAGTATTGAATCTCCAAAATATGTAAAGAACTTACACGACTCCACTCTAAGAAGACAAGCAACCCAATTGAAAAATGGGAAAAGGACTTGAACAGACACTTCTCCAAGGAGGACATACAGAGGATCCAGGGAAATGAAAAGATACTCAGTATTGCTAGCTATCAGACAGATACAAATTAAAACCACAATGAGATACCACTTCACACCAGTCAGAATGGCCATCATAAACAAAGCAACAAACAACAAGTGTTGGAGAGGTTGTGGAAAATGGAAAAGAGTGGAGTGCACTCTTGGTGGGATTGCAGACTGGTACAACCACTATGAAAAACAGTATGGAATTTTCTCAGAAAACTAAAAATGGATCTGCCTGTTGACCCAGTAATTCCACTGCTAGGATTATAGTCTATGAACCTTGAAACACCAATCCAAAAGAACCTATGCGCCCCAATATTCATAGCAGCACCATTTACAATAGCCAAAGTTGGAAGCAACCTAAGTGCCCATCAGTAAATGAATGGATCAAAAACTAGGGTACATTACACAATGGAATTCTAGGAAGCAGAAAGAAAGGAGTTCCTACCCTTTACGACAGCATGGACGGAACTGGAAACCATTATGCTAAGTGAAATAAGCCAGGCAGTGAAAGACAAATACCATATGACCTCATCTTTAACAGGAACCTAAACAACGAAACAAACAAACAAGCAAAATATAACCAAAGACCCTGAACTAGAGAACAGGCTAACAGTGATCAGAGGGGAGATGGGAGGGAATTTCAATGGGAAGGGTTTACAGGAACAAGTATAAAGGACACATAGACAAAAGCCAGAGGGGGGTTGTAATGGAATAGAGGTGGGCAGGACTGGGTGGGGCCTGGGATGAGAGTAAAAGATAGAAAAGTGTACTTGAACAACAATTAAAATTTAAAAAAAAACTTAAAAAAAATAAAAACAAAAAACCAAAAACCTGTTCTGGCTGGTATGGCTCAATGAATTGAGTGCTAGCCTGTGGACCACACAGTTGCTGGTTGGATTCCCAGTCAGGGCACATGTCTGGGTAGTGGGCCAGGTCCCCAGTAGGGGGCACACAAGCTGCAACCACACATTGATGTTTCTCTCCCTCTCTTTCTTCCTCTATCTCCTCTCTCTAAATGTAAATAAATAAAATTTTAAAGAAGAAAACATTTTAGGGTACCAGATTCACTGAAATCTTGGCATTTTTTTTTCTGTTAAAGAAATGAGCAATATAGATGATATCCATTTTAATTATTTCTTTATTAATCTTAAGACACATCTTCATTGAAAAAGAGAGATATGCAACAAGATTTCAACTTCATAATAGAAATAAATGGAAGTTTCTGCTTTTACAAGGAGGAAGAACTTTCCCATCAATTATATTTATGGAATTATCATTAACATGGAGTCTGAGATTTCTATTTGCTACCAGCAAGCTACCAGGTAAAGAAGCCTTTGGAAAAGAGGACCTTGCATCTTAGGGAAGAATTCTCAGCTGCAACTTGGACAGTTTTCATGTGATAAAAACATGTGGAAATACATAAAGTGGTCATTGTAATTTCACACAGACTTTATGATGGAATTATTAATCATTTCAATGCATTTTATTGATTATGCTATAACTGTTCCATTTTTTCTCCCCTTTCTTTCCTTCCACCTCGTACCCTGCATGCCACCATCATTCCCCAACTTTAGTTCATGTCCATGGGTCATATATCTAAGTTTGTTGGCCTCTTCATTTCCTATACTCTTCTTAACCTCCCCTTGTCTATTTTGTGTCTACCATTTATGCTTCTTAATCCCTGTACCTTTTCCCCCATTGTCCCCCGCCACTGATAACCCTCCATGTGATCTTTATTACTGTGAATCTATTCCTATTCTAGTTGTTTGCTTAGTTCATTTTTGTTTTTGTTTTAAAAAATTTGGTTGTCAATAGTTGTTTCTTGTCCTTTTACTGTTCATAGTTTTGATCTTGTGTTTCTTAGATAAGTCCCTTTAACATTTCATATAATGAGGGCTTGGTGATGATGAACTCCTTGAACTTGACCTCACTTGAGAAGTGCTTTATCTGCCCTTCCATTCTAAATGAAAGCTTTGCTAGATAGAGTAATCTTGGATGTAGGTCCTTGCCTTTCATGACTTGGAATACTTCTTTCCCGCCCCTTCTTGCCTGCAAGGTTTCTTTTGAGAAATCAGCTGATAGTCTTATGGGAACTCCTTTGTAGGTAACTGCCTCTTTTTCTGTTGCTGCTTTTAAGATTCTATCCTTATCTTTAATCTTGGGTAATTTAATTATGTTGTGTCTTGGTGTGTGCTTTCTTGAGTCCAACTTGTTTAGGACTCTCTGAGCTTCCTGGACTTCCTGGAAGTCTATTTCCTTTGCCAGATTATGGAAATTCTCCTTCATTATGTTTTCAAATAGGTTTTCAATTTCTTGCTCTTCCTCTTCTCCTTCTGGAACTACTATTTTTTGCATGTTGGAATGTTTCAAATTGTCCTAGAGGTTCCTAATCCTCTCATTTTTTTTAATTCTTGTTTCTTCATTTTGTTCTTCATTTTGAATATTTATTTCTTCCTTCTGGTCCAAATCATTGATTTGAGTTCCAGTTTCCTTCCCATCACTGTTGGTTTCCTGTATGTTTTCCTTTATTTCAGTTCTCACAGCCTTCACTTTTTCTTCTATTTTGTGACATACTCAACTATTTCTGTGAATATCCTGATTACCATTGTTTTGAACTCTGCATCTGATAGGCTGGCTATCTCTTCATTGCTTAGTTGTATTTTTTCTGGAGCTTTGATCTGTTCTTTCATCTGGGACATATTTCTTTGTCTCAGCATGCCTTTTATGTAGTAAGGGTTTTTACCAGGGCAGGGCAACCCATGTCACTGAGTTGTGGTACTGTCTGTGGGAGAGGGGTCTGAAGGGGAACAATGCAACTTGTTTAGCTCTGTGCTGGCTTTCAGTCACTTCCCTCACTATCCACAAGCAAATTGGGCCCTTCTGGTGCTGATTCCCATGTGGATGGTTTTCTGTGTGTTCTAGGACCCTGTGGGTCTCTCTGACAAACTCTCCTAAGAGGCTTGCAGTTTCTCCCGCTGACCCAACCCCCACAGGTTTTTTCAGTCAGAGGTTTTGATACTTTATTTCCCCGCACTGGACCCTAGGTTGCTCAGTCTGTGTGACTCCCAAGTTGTTCCTCTGGGTTTATCCGCATGCAAATGTGGGACTGCCTGCTCCACCAGTTACTGCCTTACCCCTCTAGCTCTCCAGCTGCCATCTTGCCACAAGTACTGTCCACCCTGGCTGCCTGTCTCTGCGCCTCCTATGAGTCTGGATGAATGTTTCTTCTTTAACTCCTTGGTTGTCAAATTTCCATACAGTTCGATTTTCTGGCAGTTCTGGTTATTTTTTGTTTTTCAATTTGTTGTCCTTCTTTTGGCTGTGGGAGGAGGCATACTGTGTCTGCCTACACCTCCATCTTGGCTGGAAATTGAATTATTAATCATTTTTAATCTAGAAAATTTACCATCTAATTTTCTTATTTGGAGAATTTAGAAATAAAATATTATATGTTAGAATTGGACAGTTCTGTTACACCTTTTCTATGCTGCTTAGGAGGAGGAAAATAATGCCTAAAGTGGTGTGTACGCATAAAAATCAGTCTCTCTCTCCCTCTCTCTCTCTGTCACATATGTACACATACTTGTTAATTTCACCTGTAAAATCTTGCTCTTTTAAAAACACCTCCCTTTTCTCTTTTACATTAAGATCTACTTTGGCCCTATCTCAAATTTCAATAAGGCATTAAATATTTACTTTTCTCTTTTTAAAAAAGACATGATGCTATATAAATATTTTGGAGTCATTTAAAAACTAATAAAAATGTGCAGCACTTTAAAGTAAATGTTGAAGTTTAATTTTTATAAGACATAGCAAACCTCTTATGCTTCTAATAGTTGGATCATAGCAATTGTTTTCTTATAGCTTAGAAATATTTTTTCCTATGTTAAAGTTGTTCAAGGCAAGCATAAAAGTTATTTTATTAACATAGTTAAAGTTCTATATTAATTAAATGGATATATACAGAGAAAGAAAATACTAATCAAGTTCTTTCAAACAAGGAAAGTGGTGCTGAAATATTAACCATAGAAATTCTTTTTTGGCTTGCATTTTTAGGCATAAAAATTGTTAATTGAATTTATGCAGTTTTCCCAAGTACCAGGTTCAATTTTATAAAAGTGTCAATTTGTTATGAATACTAATACCCTATATTTTGGGTCAAAGCAATACAAAATATTTATTACTGAAATTTTTATTACTGCAATAATAATACCAGAAAATATTAAAATAAGTTTCTAATTTTTTTAATGCACTAGTGGTGAGATAGGATAGACTGCATTTCTACATACTCAAATAAGTTGAATGAAGATGCAATTCACAAAACTGGAAAACATTGGTTTACCCTCCTAATGTTTCATGTATGACAAATACTTGCACAACACTTAAACATTGAACATCATTATTTAAATAATTTATTGTTAACCTTGACCAGTGTGGCTCAGTGGATTGGGTATAGTCTCTCAACCAAAAATGTTGCTGTTTGGATTCCAGGTCAGGGCACATGCCAGGGTTGCAGGTTTGGTCCCTGGTCAGGGTGAGCATGAGAGGCAACCAATTGATATTTCTCTTTCACATTGATGTCTCTCTCTCTTTCTCTCTCTCTTTTTCTCTCCCTTCCTCTTTCTAAAAATAAATCAATAAAAATCTTTAAAAAATTAAAAATAAATCACTTATGGTTAGATGAGTATGGGAGAAGAATTATATATATCTTTGACACTTTTTTTCAGACAAATAAAATAAAAGCAGAGCTTATTTGTTCTGGTCTATTTGTAACAGAATAATGCCTCTACATGTATTTGGGTTTTGTTATTTTTCAGTAGTCAGAGTTAACCCTAAGCAGTATCAAAGTGGGCAGGCATTTGCCATCTCAGGGCTATACCATGAAGCTGTCTTACCAGCTGGTTTCTTTCTTTTTTTTTGGATGTTTGTTTTTTTATTTTTATTGTTAAGTGTTTATTTATTAAATGTTAATCCATCCTAATACTTTTTTTCTTTTTTCTCTTTTGCCCATCTCCATTCAGACCCCCCACAACCTCAGGCAATCCCCATACAATTGTTAATGTCAATGGGCCATGTGTGTAAGTTCTTTGGTTACTCCATTTCCTATACTCTACTTTATGTCCCCATGTCTATTCTGTAACTACCTATTTGTACTTCTTAATCCCCTCACCTCTTATCCTATCCCTCTACCTCCTTCCCATCTGGCAATCATCAAAACACTCTCAGTATCTGTGATTCTGCCTCTGTTCTTCTTGTTTGCTTAGTTTGTTTTTTAGTGTCAATTGTTGATACATATGTATTTATTGCCATTTGATTATTCATAGTTTTGTCCTTTTTTTTTTAAAGATTTTTATTTATTTATTTATTTTAGGGAGGGAAGGGAGGGAGATAGAGAGAGAGAGAAACATCAATGTGTGGTTGCTGGGGGTTATGGCCTGCAACCCAGGAATGTACCCTGGCTGGGAATCGAACCTGGGACACTTTGGTTCCCAGCCCGCGCTCAATCTACTGAGCTACACCAGCCAGGGGCCTTCCTTTTTTTTATAAATAAGTCACTTTAACATTTTATTTAATGGTTTGGTGATGATGAACTCCTTCAGTTTTCTCGTCTGGAAAGCTCTTTATCTACTTTTTAATTCTAAATGATAGCTTTGCTGGGTGAAGCAATCTTGGCTATAGATCCTTGCTTTTTGTGATGTTGAATATTTCTTGCCAACATTTCTTCTGAGAAATCAGCTGAGCATTTTATGGGAACTCCCCTGTAGGTAACTAACTGCTTTTCTCTTGATGCTTCTAAGATTCTCTTTTTATCTTGAACTTTTGGCATTTTAATTATGATGGTGTTTTGGAGCGGGCCTCTTTGCATCAGTTTTTTAAGATTATTTATTTATTCATTTTTAGAGAGAGGGGATGGGAAGGAGAAAGAGAGGGGGGAAACATCAATGTGTGGTTGCCTATCATGTGTTCCCTACTGGGGACCTGACCTGCTACCCAGGCATGTGCCCTGGGAATTGAACCAGTGACCCTTTGATTCACAGGTTGGCATTCAATCCACTGAGCCAAATCAGCTGGGCCTGCATCCATGTTGTTTGGGACTCTCTGTTCTTCCTGGACTTGGATGTCTATTTCTGTCACTGAATTAAGGATATTTTCTTTCATTATTTTTTCAAGCACATTTCCAATTTCTTGTTCTTTCTCTTCTCCTTCTGGCACCCCTATGAAGCAAATGTTGGAACTCTTCAAATTGTCTTATACTATTCTCAGAGGGTGCTTATACTATTCTCAATTTTTTTGGATTCTTTTTTCCTATTGTCTGGTTGGTTGTTTTTTGCTTCCTTGTATTCCAAATCATTGATTTGATTCTCGCTTTAATCCACTCTACCATTTTTTCCCTGTAAATTGTTCTTTATTTCAATTAGTATATCCTTAATTTATGAATGAATCTTTGATGCTGTTGAGGTCCTCACTAGCTTCCTTAAGCATTTTTATAACTGGTGTTTTGAACTCTGCATCTTATTGATCTCCATTTTGGGTAGTTCTTTTTCTGGAGTTTTGATCAGTTTTTTATTTGGGCCATGTTTCTTTGTCTCTCCATTTTGGCAGCCTCCTTGTGTTTGCTTCTATGTATTATGTAGAGCTACTATGACTCCCTATCTTGGGTTCATGAACAAATGTAGTAGGTGTCCTATATGGTCCAGTGGCACAACCTCCCCTATCACTCAAGCTGGATACTCAAGGTGTACCCTTTCTGTGTGCTGAGGACACCCTCTTCTTGTAGTTGAAGCTCATTTGCTGCTGCTAAGTCAATAGGCAGGATTTACCCAGTAAAGTCATCTGCAAGGAATGGCTGTAAAACTGACCATCGCCCTCCACCTTCCATGGAAGATCAGCTGTAGAGGAGAAGGTTGGTGGTACTCCAATGTGGCCTGTAGCTGTCCACTGGGTACACAGGCTCTGGGGTTTCGGGTGTGGTGCAGGCCAATGTCAACCCTCACATGTGTTCTGTCTGAGGTCACCCTGCATGAGCTATGAAGCAATCTAAAATGGTTGCTGCTTGTACTAGGCTTAAAGATTTCCAAGCACACCCAAGCTGTGAATCTAGGCTGGCTGCTGCTAGTCTAAGGCCTGGGATCACTTTGCAAGATGTATAGGGCCTGGGGGCTCACTGAGGCTGGCTGTTGTTTGTTTGATAGGATATAAGAAGTTGTGAAGCATGAACGAAGACCAACCATTTATATGGAAAAGTCACAGTTAACAATTTGGCTGGGCCCATAAATTTGTTAGGACAGAGTCTCAGGGGATCTCCAGTGTGGGGCAAAAAGTGCTAACTAGGTTGATGGAGTCTCAGATGTGGCACCCACTTGCTGGCTCTGTGGCTCTGCCAAGGAAGGGCTCAGGAAATGCTTGCCTACCTTTCTGTCTGGGAGAAAGCTGTGCCCTAGCACTTGACTTGATGGCAGACACTTCAGTTCCTCCCTGTATGCTACTGGTGCCTTTTAAGCTGCTACCCCAGTGCTGAAACTCAGAAAGAATGAGTCTAAGTCCATGTGTGGATTCTTTAAGGGGAATTGCTTGGGTTCCAGAAGTTTCTTTCACTGACTCAATTGCTACTGGTTTTTGCAGCCAGAAGTTATGGGGACTTATCTTCCTTTCACTGGAACCCTGGGCTAGGGATCCTGGTATGAGTCTGGCACTCCTCTCTCTTGAGATATCCCTTCTGAATTTTTATCCACCATATGTTTATGTGGGACCAGCCTGTTCCACATCTCCACCCCCTTATACCAGTCTCGATGGATGTGGTTTCTTTAATTTTGTAGTTAGACTTGCATTCAGCTCAATTTCTGATGGTTATGGGTGATGGTTATTCTATTATTTAGTTGTAATTTTGATGTGGTTGTGCCAGAAGACAAGCCGTGTTTACCTGGCTTGTTTACCTGGCAGCCATGCTGCCATCTTGACTGGAAGTCTAGATTCAGCTGGTTTCTATTACAGATATTCACTAATCTCAGGATCATTTTGTTGGGTAAAGTAATTATTTTCTGCTCAAGTGGAATCTAATACACTAGGAAAAGTAATATAAATCTGGATTAAGTTTTAGGTTTTTTATTCAATGATGGTCAACTGAAATCAATTATCCAAAATCAAGAACCAAGATATTTTTTTGCTGTTAAAAAATTTAGAGCCAAGAAGCAGACACAAGTGGATCAGAGTATAAATAGTTGTCATCCTGAAGGATATGGATATTTGAAAGGTTTTGGGAAAGTATCAAATGTAAAATTCCGATCTTTCTCAATTTTTGTAAAGTTAAAATTGCTGAAAATTTAGGATGAGTTTTATACTGGGCTTAAAAATAAAAAGTTAGTTTACTTACTGTGCCACATTTAGAAATGCAGATTCAGGCTCAGGTATGTAACAAAAACCAAGGGTTTTAATAGAAAAGGGCAAAATTACTGTTACCTGGAGTGACTTGAAAGCTCTGTACTTCATGGAAAACACAAAACTCATATTCATCTGAAAAATGAATGAAGAATAATGAACTTAATAGCATTGGTCCAGGAAAAGCAGAAACTCCTTCTTCATAACATGTTGAAACTTAACATCACAATGTTAACAAGCATGAGCTATGTTCCTGATGATAAACGTGCCCCTGTTGCCACAGCTGGCATTCAAATAATTGGCCTCTTTCTCAATGTGTGAAAAATTTTGCTTCATATATTTGACCAGTTTTAGAGTTGTTTTTGAAGGACACAACAAGTCCAGTACCAGCTACTTTGTCATAACCCCAGATAAGCAGAAGCCCTCATCTTAAACTTTTAACTATATCCCCCTAAAACCCATATAGTTTAGACATTTGGGAGAATGGGGAATGTCAGCTATGCATAATATTGAAAATATAGGCACAGTTCTTTCCCTCCCTTGTAGCCAGACCTTTTCAATATGCTTTTGCCATTCTTCCCATTATAAGGTATAATCTATGCCAGCTTTGTGATGTGGCTTAATCATAAAATGTCAGAAAAGTGATGTTGTTCCATATGTGAGACTAAATTCAAGAAGCCTTAAACTCATCCGCTTTCTCTTTTGAAAACTTGCATTCATTATGTTCAGAAGCATGAGCTAGACTTCTGTCTAAGGAAAAAGACCCTAACACCACAGCCAACAGTGAACCAGCCACTGCACATGCGAATGAGGCCATCCAGAACCTGGCCAGCTCCCAGTCAATTTGCCAGCTGACCAAAGAGATATGAACAAATCCAGATGAAATCAGGTAAGCCTGGACTAGATCACACAAACTACTCAGTTGACCCATAAGCTTGTGAGCAATAATAATTATTGCTTTGAGCCACTGTATATTGGGGTGGTTTGTTATATAGTAATATTTTACTAAAACAGTAACCATTTTAACTCTTAGTAGGTGCAAATAATTGGGATAGCTACTATCAAGCAGCTATCTGAGTTTGCTCCAGGTTCATTTCATGCAGAGTTATGACCTCTGCATGACCTGGAATTTTCAAGTCTCATTACCAGAGAAGAAAGACCAGTTTGAGTGGACATTCAGCACAGGACATTAGAAGAAAGGTAAACTTTTTAAAAGATTTATTTATTTATGTATAGACAGAGGGGAAGGGAGGGAGAAAGAGAGGGAGAGAAACATCCATGGGTGGTTGCCTCTTATGCACCCTTATTGGGGACCTAGCCCACAACCCAGGCTTGTACCCTGACTGAGAATTGAAAGGTGAACCTTTAGTTTACAGGCCAGTGCTCAATCCACTGAGCCACACCAGCCAGGGCAGAAGAGGGTGAACCTTTACTCAGCCTGACAGATAACTTGTCAGTGCATTACGCAGTGCTGGGCAATGTTGGGATTTCAAAGAAGATGGAGTATGGCAACCGCACAGAGAAGATCAGGTTCAGGTGAAGCCCCAGAAATGTTATGCCTTAGAAGTAACTATCATTTATAAACAAAAGCAAGTCCTAAGACTAATTTTTGAGTCAGAACCATTTAAAAGAGCATGAAGTAAGTCTAATAAGACCCAAACTGATTTATTGATAATTTAACTGTATTTCAGAATAACATATTTTAAGGTAAGTAAGCTAACTCTGGAATGTTATAATTTATCATCCACAACATCAAACATACTAACAGAAGTTTTTTTATCATGTGACTATACATGAAAATATGAGCCACATTTAAGGCAAAAGAAGAAGGAGCACACACACATCACCAAGATAGTGACATGAGCAAGACAATTCTCACATTGAATAAAGCTATTAGACTTAGAATTAGAATCAGAGGGGTCCCTTAAGTATATTATGAGGATAATCCCACTGTAGTCTCCAAGGAAATCTTAAGCAGAGTTGGACTTATCTCTAGGAGAATTGTTGGTGTTGCTTTGTCTATTTGAGTGTACTTATAAATTGATACATAAGAAATTTACAAGGTTTGTAAAAGACTTGTGTCAACTGGTACAGAAAGGAAGAGAGGGCATACAAAATGAAAAGAAGTCTTAGGACTCTCAAAATTTTTTGAGAAGGAGGCAAGTTGAGATGCCTACTAAGTTGCAAACATGATCCACTTATGGAAAAGGACTGATTGCTCAGAAGCAGAACCAAAGCCTAAAGAAAAATATGACTGAAGCTCACTTGAGTAATGGCAACGTGTGCCTGACTAGACTGAAAAATTGTGCCAAACAACTGCTATGAGTCTCCCAATTTCTCCTTTCAAATGCATGGGCTTACAGCAGTTATCCTATACCTTTCCACCATTGTATTTTGATATATGGGCAACAGATAACATCTCAATTATTTATATTGAAAATAATAGATCTCAGGGAGCTATGCTAAAGTGGAAAGGAAAGAAAGGCAGAGAGAGAAAAAGAAGGAGGACAAATTGTAAATAAATAGTGAGCTACAAAGTATGAGAAAATACACTAGACCAATCTTGCAATATTTTTTGTTTTGAAATTATATTTAAAAAGAAACATGAAAAATAAAGTAAGCAGAAGTGGGTTATGGAGTCACGCCCACCTTCATTCTCTCCAAAATCTCACACCTCTAATTCCTTATGAATTAATCTCAGCTGTTCAGTTCATAACATTCTCTCTTCTCTGAGCAAAAATTAATTAATTTATATAATTCAGTAGTAAGGGATAAATTGCCTCTACACATTAATAATATATTACATATCTTTTCATTTGTGCTGGCCTTTGCTGTCTAACTTGTTAAATAGAATAATTCTATAGTGAAAGCAAGATTGTAGGCTTAACTCTTACCTTTTTCTCTTATTTGCTTTATGGCCCCAGTAAATTATTTAATCCTTATCTTTCAGTACTCTTATCTACAACACAGAGATAATACTGATAAATTTACATTCCTCATTGGAAAGCTATGAGGATTAAATGAGATAAAGAAAGTTAAAAGGTCCATATGAGTACTCAATAAATATTAGCTGTTATTATTATTTTCTTGGCTATCTTTAAATTTTCAGGTATTAAAGATGGATGAAAATCCAATTTTTAGAACTAGAGTATAGATTTTATCAAAATGAAAGGGGGGAAAGTTTACTTACCTTTTTTGCAAAGTGTGAATCATTTATTCATTCATTTACTCCTTTACTTATTCAGCAAACTTCATTGAAAATCTACTACATGTCACACATTGTCAAATGTACTCAGAATACAGCAGTGAACAAAGGAATCCCTGCTTCAAAGAAGTTTAAATTCTAAAGAAGAAAGGTGAAAACATAAATGGTTTGGATCCTTCTGCGATTGTTCTGTGAAGACAGTAAAGTGAGTCTGTTGTGGAATAACTGGAAATGGAGGTCGATGGAGAAAGGATAAGGACACTTCATACAAGGTGTTCAGGGAAGGTTTATCTGGTGAGTGTTATCTGGTGAATGTTTGAGCTGAGATGTGATTGGCAAGAGGTTTCCAAAGGAAAGTCATATGACAACATAAGAGGCAGAGTCATTGGTGCACAGGACAAAGGCATTACTAAGTAGAAAGACACTGGCCAAATTCAGACTGAGAATATGAGGAATCTAAAGAAAGTTCTGTGGGGCTTAAAGAGTGATGTCACAGAAATGGTAATAAATGAAGTTAAACAGGTAGTAGGAAGTCAAATCACGTAGGTCTTTTCAGTCCACATTAGGTTTTTGGATTTTATTCCAAATGCAATGGAAAGCTGTAGAAACTTTTAAGAACAAAAGTGAGAGTTCTATTTGTAAAAGATAACTATGGATTCTACATGTAGAATGAACTATAGAAATACAAGAGAGGGTGCAGGTAAAACACAAAATTGTTGTAGATGTCTAGAGGACTTCTTGGTTGATACCAGTAGACATGAAGAAAAGTAGATATATAGAAGATATATTTGAAAGTTGAATATAAGATGTGATAGATTGGCTTTGAGAAGGGGTCAAGTAGAGAAAGAAATTAAGGAAGATTTCTAGGTTTTTGACTTGACTAAATGGTGCTACCATATAATGAAGTAGAAAAATTTGTAACGAGAAAAATTATGAAGGAAATAAATACTTCTCTTTTGTGTCTATTGAGTTAGAGAAGCCTAATGAACAGTCAAGTAGAGATGTCAGAAGTGGGATCCATAAGTCTGGAATTAAGTGAGGAGATATAGACTGGAGAATTATTTGAAATTATCAGTATTTAGAGGCCTATTGTGGGAGCTGAGTGAGCATCAGACATAGAGAAGGAGTTGGCATTGAGTCAGGAGTGTTATGTTGAATCAGCCAAGAGAAAAAAGTGTTTTAGGGGAAAGGGAGTAGTTTATCATTTTGAAAGCTGCTTTAAATTCCAGGGAGGTGCAAAACTCTACAAAACAATTGGGTTTAGCAAGAGAAATGTTACTGAAGACCTTTACAAAAACTGTTTCAGAAATGTCATGTAAATGAAGGTAGAATTCCAAATGGTTTAGATGACAAGACAGTGAGAAATAAGAAACAGAGATACCAAGTGTAAAAGTTCTCTGAAGACACTTTGATGAAAATAAAAATGTAATAATATATACAATATTGAGATTGCAGCTGATGAGATATTAATATTTAAATGTTCTCCACACTTGAGTGTGGGATGGGCTTAGGCATCTAAATAGAGTTAAGAAGATTTCAGTTAAGAAAGTTACAGGCCAAATACACAGTACAGAGCATAACTATGTATTAATCATCACAATTAATTACTTTCCCCTGCTGTCAAGTTTTTATGCCTTGAATATTAGTCTCCCTGTTTTCAATCTCTATTCTTCATACAAATCCTTAGACAAATATTCCTAAATCATGATTTCCTTAAATTATTCTCCATTGATGAACATCACATTTTATATTATCATGTTTCAATCTACAAAATAGCTGCAATATGCTTCTTCAACTTGATTTCTCAGTTTTACATCTTTGTTTTCAGCAGTATAATTTATTTCCTGCCTCCTCAGCAGATCATAAACCCTTTTGGGAGCAAATGCTTTTTTTGAAAGTAGTAAAGTGGTTAACAACATGGTTTCTGGAGCTGGTCACAGGAAAAATAAAGGTGAGGGAAAGTTATAGAGGAGAAGGGGAGACAAAATATATAGAGAGATCATGAACAATTGAGGGGCTGAAAGAACAAGAAAACAAGAGGAAAATGCAAGTAAATATATGGAACATGTTAGACAAAGGTGGCCTGGGGGCAAATACAAGCACAGAAACTAATACTCACCTGGTGGCATAACAAAATGAATCCCATATGTGACAGAACTAAGATATAAAAGTCCAGGTTAGATAGTAAAGAAGAATGTTTATCAAACTTCTGGGCTAGGGAAAACAGCTCAAATTTAACAGTTCTCACTCAAATAATGAGCACAAAGAGTAAAACAATTGGCATATAAACATATTTCCACATACCTACTTTCATTTATAGTCAAATAGAATAAAAATAAGACTTTTGTTTGCACCAAGCAAATTCTCAAAGCTATAACATGTATAACGTGGAGAAGGTGTAACAAATTATGAAACAATAATAACAGTTACAAGTAACTTCTATTGGTGGACACATACCAAGTATGTTAAGTTAGAACTTATATTTTGCTGATAAGGTATAAAACAACTCTCTAAAACAATATTTTAGCAATTAGTGTTAAAACAAAATTACAATGAACTTTGAACCATTGATACCGTTTCTGAGAATCTTCTTTAATTTCTTGCTCTTCCTCTATTTCTTCTGGTACCCCTATGATTCAGATGTTTGGATGTTTAAAGCTGTCCTGGAGGTTCCTAAACCTCTCCTCATTTTTTTAAATTCCTGTTTCTTCATTTTGTTTTGGTTGAATGTTTATTTCTTCCTCCTGCTCCAAATTGTTGATTTGAGTCCTGGTTTCCTTCCTGTTACTGTTGGTTCCCTATATATTTTTCTTTATTACACTTTGTGTAGCCTTTACTTCTTCATTTATTTTATGACCATACTCAACCATTTCTGTGAGCATCCTGATTACCAGTGTCTTGAACTCTGCATCTGATAGATTGGCTATCTCTTCATCACTTAGTTCTATTATTGGAGCGTTGATCTATTCCTTTATATGGGCCATATTTCTTTGTCTCAGCACACCCGTTAAGTTGTAAGAGGCGGAGCTTTATGTATTCACCAGGATGGGGCAATCCATGTCACAGTGTTGTGGTGTGGTATCTTGGGGGAAATAATGCTTGGCTCTGGCACCATTTTTAGTCACTTCCCCTGCTACCCACAAGCAAATTGGGCCCTTTTGCTGATGATTCCCAGCTGGGGGGTTTGTGTACATTCTAGGACCCTGTGGATCTCTCTGAGTGAAATCTCCCTATAAGGCTGGGAGTTTCTCCTGCTGCTGCAACCCCACAGATTTTTACAGCCAGAGGTTTTGAGGCTTTATTTCCCTGTGCCTAAACCCTGGTTGCCAGGTCTGACTTGCTGCCCAGTTGTTCCTCCAAGTTTATCTGCACAGATTCTGGAACTTCCAGTCTGCCAGCCACTGCCTTGCCTACCCTGGTCTTCCAGCCAATGCCTTTCCACGAGTCCTCTCCACTCTGGCTGCTCATCTCTGTCCCTCCTACCAGTCTGAATGAATGATTCCTCTTTAGCACTTTGGTTGTCAGACTTCCATACAGTTCAATATTTGGCAGTTCTGGTTATTTTTTGTTTTTAAATTTGTTGTGGTCCTTCTTTTGATTGTTCAAGGAGGCAAAATGTATCTACCTACACCTGCATCTTGGCTGGAAGTGTAGTAGATGCTCTTTTTATCTTTTTGCCTGTGACATAACTGAGACAGAGAGAATTTAATGACTTGCCTAATCATGTAACCAGTAAAAGCCAGGTGCTGAAATTCGAATCTAGGAAGTTGACTCTCTTAATCATAAATGCAAATAATAAATTTATTGCAATATTACTTATACTAGGAAAAATTTAAGGCAATCTAAGTTTCCCTCAGTAAGTTTAGTACATTTATTCAATGAACTTTTAAAGATTAAAAATTATCAGTACAAAGTCTTAGGCAACAAAAATATTTATATAATTTTAAGTTAAAGAAGTAGTTTACTACCAAACTCAAAATCTCTCTCTCTTTTCACATACCTATGCATAGAGAAAATAGAAAACAATGAAAGAATATTGAGAATGTTAAAGTGTTATTGCTTAGCATGTTGCCACTGCTTGTTATGAATATAGGTTGAATATAGGTAATTTTTTATCTTTAGTGTTTCAATATTTTCTTTAAGTAATTCATATTAAACCATTCATAAATTCATACCATAAACAGTCATTTCAAATAAAATCAATCACATAAGCATTTTTTACTTTATTTTTATCACTTAAAGTCACAGTTAGAAATGGAAAACAATGTGAACAAGAAATCAACAAATAACTAAAGACTAAATTTATCCTTTTAAAAATTTTATAGATATAACCAGTAAATGGGACCAAACTGACAGTCTCTGGAGCTTAAAGTAGCCTATGAGTAAAAACATGCACAAATACCAATTAATGAAGGTATAATATATTTCCATGGCTCTCTTTAAAGGCATCACAGATGCTCTGTTAGTTTGTCTTTGGAGTAGTACTCTTTATATGTAATCCTCTTGATATGAATCCACACGCTCTATTTAAAAAAAACATGTTCACACATGAAAATTTGGGTCAAAGACATTATTTGATATTCAAATGAACTATGAAAGATTTGGGAAGTCATTTATGTCAATCAGCATTCTGAATAAAAGTATAGAATCATTGGCTGTAAGGAAGCCCAGACAGCACCTTCACCTTAACTCTATCCTGCTCAAACATAGCCATTTAATAAGGCAGGAATATAAATTTAAATTATATAAATGAAAAAATAAACTCATTGACATAGACAACAGTAGGTGATTACAAGAGGGAAAGGGGGCCGAGGGGAGATAGAGAGCAAAGAGGGATAAATGGTGATGGAGGAGACTTGATTGGGGTGGTGAACACACAATGCAGTATACAGGTGATGTATTATAGAATTGTGTACCTGAAAGCTATATAATTTTATTAACCAATGTCAACCCAATACATTCAATAAAATAAAATTAAAATTAAAAACTGACCATTGAGGGGGGAATAAATTTAAATTATGAACTCTTAAGCAGAAAGTGTAGCTCCCTATTTCCTATTCATTGTTTCTAAGAAACAGATGTGATAACAAAAAAAATGAAATCTTAGGCTTTCAGGTAGCCTGGGGATTTAAATTTGATGTATCCTTGACAGACATGGTACCTTCAGGAAACTACTTTTTTCCATTTTTGCTGGGTTTTATTTTGTCTATATTCATCTACAAAGTACATACTTTAAAGTGATGATCTCTAGGACTTTATCCTACTCATTTTTAGAACCTCTGAAATTCAAGCTTGTTGAACATGGTACTATAGTATAGAATTTTATTGTTTATGGAAAGCATTATATGAAGCATATACAAAGAAGCAAATTATTGATGAAATCGCTGTGGGTTGGTGTTTTGTCCACTGAAATAAGTATAGAAGAACTAATGAGAATCACTGCAGAAATTAAATGAATAACTAAGAGAAACTAAGAACAATTAACACTTAAGTAATGTTGAGTGATAATCAATGTTTAATGATTTTTTCTTTTGTTCTACTATTTCAATAAACAGTTTAAAATGCTACATGCTCAGTAGAGCCAACTTAAAAATTTACTTGAAAAGATAGAAGAATCGACAAATCAGAATTTTTTAAAAAGTGAAAAAGATTATTTTTTAAGGGTGGAATTCTTTACCTTTCACAGTTGAGCAATGTCTCAGACACTTTTAAATTTTCAGATGTGAATAACTGGCAATGGAAGTAAACCTAAGAAAAAAGGGGAAATCCCATTAAATAGAGTTAGCACGATATGAGTCTGTCCCTTATTCATATGTATGATGCTTGAGAAGAGAAACTGCAGCCCAAGGACTGATTGAATGCTCTGTACTACAGAGGCAGGTACTAAAATATTAACGTCTACCACTCAGGGGCACAAATAATTATGGTGTTAATATTCCGGCTAGTCTGAAAACTGCATGTCAGCTCTGTCTACATTTATTGATCCCTCTCCTCCTCTTTTGTCCTTTTCACTGTATGACCTTCATATTAACTGGGGAGGCAAACTAAATTTAGGTCAAGCATTATATATAAATAATATATTTAATTCTGTCATTGAAAAGCCAACTCAAAGTGAGAAAAGGCAGTTAGGTTATAGTATGTTTCTTATTACACATTGGCAGAAATGAATTGGAGGATCACTGAATTTATTATTCTAGATATTTTGTAGTACATTTATCCTCTTTCATTATTTTCACTTGAGAAGGGGTACAGGTGGCAGAGACATGCGGGCTAAAACTGTGCTTGCACAATGTAGCTCCACTCTCTGTAGGTAATTTGTTACAAAGATTGCTTGTTGAATGGTGATTTTACCACAGTGCTGTTGTTGGATGCAATGAAGACAAATCACAGGAACAGTTTGATGAGGAGGAAAAAAATCAGCACACAAGTAGAACTCAGTACCTGTCAGGAGCACAGAATTGGCTTTTTTCATTTAGTAATATATACTTGTTTGCTCCTTAAATATCTGGAATAAATTCCACTTATTTATGTTGTAAAATTATTTTTATGTATTGTTAGATTTGGTTTGCTAATATTTTTAATGACTGAAGCATTTTATTTGTATACATAGTTTCGTAAGTACCAGGAGCTTAAATGTAATTATTACCAGGAACTTAAATATAATATAAATCTTTCTTAATCATTGTTCCAGTACAGTTTTCTGCCTTTCACTCCCATTCCAGCCCACCCACCCATCCCTCCTCACTTCCCTCCCATTACCACCCCCCCTAGTTTTTGTCCATGTATCCTCTAAATTTGTTCCTGTAAACCCTTCCCATTCTCTTCTGAAATTCCCTCTTCTCTCCCCTCTGGTCACTGCCAGCCTGTCCTCTATTTCAGTGTCTTTGACTATATTTTGCTTGTTTCTTTGTTTTGTTGTCTAGGTTCCTGTTAAAAGTGAGATCATATGGTATTTGTCTTTCACTGCCTGGCTTATTTTGCTTGCTTAGCATAATGCTTTCCAGCTCCATCCATGCTGTTGCAAAGGGTAGGAGCTTCTTCTTTGGCTGCTAATATTTTATTGGAAGTTTTGGCATTTAAATTCATAAGCACTATTGATCTGTAGTTTTCCTTATCTGGAGTCTCTGACCTGGTGTTGGTATTAATTATTATTATTAATTAATGCTGGCCTCACAGAATGAGTTAAAAAGTATTCCCGCAGCTTTCAGCTTCTGAAAAAGATTATAGAGAATTGGTATGAATTTTTCTATAAATGTTTAGTAAAACTAATCAGTTAACCTATCTGGCCCTGCTGCTTTCTGTTTGGAAAGTTTACTAGTTACACGTTGAGTTTCTTTGATAGGAATAGGCTTATTCAGATTGTCTTTTACTTCTTGAATCAACTTTGGCAGATTGTGTCTCTCAGGTTTGACCCATTCCATCCATGTTATCATAGGCAGTAAGGTGTTTTTTTCCTCTGGCTTCTTTCAGGATTTTTCTTTGTCTTTGATATAGTGTAGTTTAAGTGGCATGCTTTGGTGTAGTTTTGTTTTATTTTGTTTTGCATTTATCTCACTTGGTGGTCTCTCAGTTTTCTGGATCTGTGGTTTGGTGCCTGACATAACTTAAAGAATTCTTAGACATTAGTATTTCAAATATATTTTCTATTCCTTTTTCTCTTTCTTCCTCTTCCAGTGTTACTATGCATGTACATTAGACTTTTTGTAGTTCCATAGTCCTTGGATTTTGTTCACTCTTTGTTCTCTTTTTGTTTGTTTGTCTCTAAAATACATGTATTAAATTATACATACAAAACAGCATACGAAAGATAACTTTTATATGTTAAATTAGACAGATAAGTTTTAATATGGAGAACACATTTGTGTGAACAACAGCCAGATAAAGGAAGAGATTATTATCAGAACCCAGAATCTCCTTTGTGCCCCTGGTGAGGGAGAGTAGAATCTCCAGTGGCACTCATTCTTTGCCTTCTAACAGCCTATTCTACTTTTTACCAGTTTTTAAACTTTATATAAATGAAAGCAGTTTACTTTTGTGACTGGCTTCACTTGCTTTATATTGTGTTTGAAAAAGTCTTTTATGTCTGTATAGCAGTGGCTCATTCATCTTCATTGCTGAATTGTGTATGAAGACTATGATTTATTCTTTTTTGCTCTTCTTATTACACTGGAAGAGACTGCTAAGATAGTGCTCATTAGACATATCGATAGTGTGCATATCTAATAAAGTGTGCTTATGTCATATGTAATCTTTTAATAATTCACCATAAGTATGATATTTGTTTGGGGCTTTATATTCTTTAGTTGATTGGCATTCTTTGTATTCGTACTTTTCTAAAAACCACTTTTAATGAATGAATATTGATTTTATCAAATGCTTTACTGTTTCTGTAATCATATTAATTATTGATTATTTTCTTCAGTTTATTTCTGTCAATGTGAATAATTTGATGACTATATAATTAAGGAATTCAGAACAAAAACAGACAAACTTTTCCTGTATGAGAATAATGGAATGAAAAATATGCTATAGTGAAATTTAAATTTTGATACTGATTGCAGATAAATTGTTGTTTTCATGGATATTCACAATTAGTTACACTGGCAATTTAATAAACTAGTTAATAATCATTATATGTAGATAAAATAATGATTCTCAATAAGCTGATAGACTGGTTCTAGGAAATCCAATATTTGTGACTTTAAAAAAGTTATAAAATCATGGCTTTCATTGATATACAAAATGAATTGGTCCATTATGTACATAAAATATTAATCTTTCCTGATCTGAGATCAAGTACACCACAGAAGAAAAGTATATGTTATCTATAAAATGCCTTGTTCCAAATTACAATTTAAAGAGAGTTTTATTTTACCCACATATATTCAGAATTAAATATAACATTGAATTTCTGCTTTGGGATTATAAAAACTGGGAGGAATTCTTGATTAGAAAAAAAGTGTGAATTAACTATATGATAGATTTCTTTGCAGAATATGAATGATATATTTGACAGGCCAATGAAATTTAAATTTTTACTTTTTGTTAAGGATTGTTCTTTCCCTTCTTTTTGTGGGGGAGGGATAAAACAACACGATCTCAGTAAGTTTCCCCCACCCTCAATACCACAGTTTTAAAATAACTGGATGATGAGTAACTTTGTTTCATCTATACATGTTACTTATTATGTGCCAAGCAACTTGCTGGGCATCATAGAGTTGGAGATCTCAGCCCTCATGAAGCTTCCATTCTAGTGCATATGTCTTCTCATACTCAAGCTTAGGGTTTCACTGCAGAAAAATGATTTTTAAGAAGATGGTAATGCTTTGAAATCCAGCGTTAAATAAAAATATAATGTGAACTCTTAGTATTTTAAAAATAAAGCTAATTTTTACTTGTATTTTGAAAATAAAAAAGGATTGATTTCTGAAGTGATAACCAAGGGTTGAATTTGGAGTGATGTTATGTAATATTTTGAAGAAATAATGTGGTGAAAGGTTACCAGGATTGAAAGCATAGCTCTCCCCAAAGCAACAACCTAATGCATCCAGCTTTGTGAAGTGAAATCTAAAGAGTTGGTGCTGAAAGTCTTACCATCTTTATAAATTATATATATATATTTGATTATATGAAACTCTCCCAAATTGATTCTGTTGGCTTTCTGTGCTATCAGCTAATCAGAAAATGAAGCCCTGTTATGCAAGGCATATATCATTATTTTATTATAAGTATTGTTCCTTTCTTTGGCAGGGCAGACATATGGCCACATTTGTATTTCATTTAATATTTTAATAACTCATTTTGGCAAAATAAATACACCACTTGATTCCCATACTGTACATTTTTTCTGGCAATCTCCATAATACGAATAGTAGGCATCCTACCTGTGAAAATGGAAAAAGAATCTTTAAAATATAGAAATAGTTTTGGTACACTCAGGATAAATTTGGCAGTTCATTTGACAGAAGTCATTAAAGACTAATCTATGAAAATATATTACCTAATAATTTTATTTTTAACTGTATTATGTGGGCTTTTTAAAACTTTACTTTCATATTTTATCAATAATTCTTAGTTATGAATTCCCCAAGCTTTTCCTTATTTTTAAAAAGGCTTAGCAAATAAATAAATTACTTTTGTGTGCCTTGAAGTGTTATTAAAATAGAGTTCTCAAATTTCTTATTTAGGAGAACTATGGGATTCAGACTATTCTCTCATTTTTAAATCTAGTATTTTTCTTTATAACATATAGTATGAAATCAAAATATCTTCTCGTGGTTCAATAAAATATTGTCTTAAGGTATGTTTTTTTCTGACTCAAAATGTATAGAATATTTCAATTTAGAAGAACCACTCAGTCACGAGAGAGATGTTACTCAAATGTAACTACATATTTTAATTTTTTACTAACTCGAAACTTATTTTGCCTAGATTTCCCTGAAGTGAGTGGGTCTCATCTTTGTAAGATTTCTTAGATGGCTTGAATTTGTTCTCTTAACACTGGGAATTCTGCCTACTTTAACAGGGCACTCAACTAACCTTGCAGAAGTGGTACACAGAGATTGGCACCTTCATTGAATATTCATTTCACATCGTTGCTTCTTCTTAAGAATGAGGCATGAATAGAATTTCTTAAAAATCATGCCTTCCTAAGAATCTACTTCAGGACTGCAATTTTACCATAAGAATGTAAGGGCACTGTTGTCCTTAGGAAGGGAAAAACAAAGCATGTAGATTAACATTTGCTTAGTCTTACTATACAGTGTATAAGTTAAGTTAATTAGAAACAATAGAAACATTATTTTCCTATCATATATGTTTATTTATTACATATATATTACACTATATAATTCCTAACATTAAACAAGTCAGCAGAATATTTGAACTTTGAATCTTTGTATTGTGGAAACTTAGATATTTGCTTTATCTGAGATAAAATTAGAATTTTAAGGCATGCCTTTAGTCCAGTTTATTTTTCTGGAGGATTATATCTGTGTTTGTCTTCTGGTAGTGCTGTTCTGGATACAATAAATTGTAAGTAGTTTTTTCCTTCACATCTGGCTGGATTTGTCTCAGAGCATGCACTTCGGCACCACTTTACTACAAAAATTAACTTATGTGGAAAATGATAAGGTTCTTTAACCAATATATTTTTCAAGTGATTATGTCACAAAAATATGAAAAAATTATCAAAGGTTCACAATGCTACAACCTTGCACTTCATTAAATGCAGATTTTTGAGCTTAGAATGTAGCTGTTTGTCAGTCTGAAATTTAAGGATCATTCAAACTTAATTCTCCTTTCGTTTCAAAACAAAATGAACAAATCAAATCAAAACAACATGTCTGCTTTATCAGAGATCAACACCAATGTGAACAACATCGTGGCCTTATAAAGAGGCATTGGAGAGAAGGTCTTCTCTTTGTTAGATGTGCGATTCCTGACTATAGCTTTGCATGTAATAACTGTATTCTACAGTCCTACTTCTCATGTTTATACTTATTGCTAAAATGGAAAAAAGAAAGAAATATCTTGTTCTTTTTTTCTTAAGATTGTATGGCACCTACATTTTAACATATGAATAACAACAACTAGTATACTGAATATCTTGCTTTACTAGAATATGAATTTTATAATTATTTTGTTTCATATATGAGGTCTGTTCAGAAAAGTACAGTCATTGTCAATATTACAAGAACAGTTTGCACATCACTGTAACCTGGCAGCCAAGGAGAGTGGACTGGAATATACACAGGTGAAAAATGAGAACTTCACTCTACTAGTCAGTGGGGACAGTAGATACCTGTTGAGTGAGCATATGTATGTACTTTATGGCCATCACATTCAAAATGACTGAGCAAGTAGAGCAATGAATCTGCGCCAAATTATGCCTTAAGCTTGAACATTCCTCCAGGGAAATTATGCAAATGATTCAGAAGGCCGCAGCCATGGGCAACTGGTGATTGGCAGCTTCATCACAACAACATGCCTGCTTATGCATCACATCTTGTTCACAGTTTTTGGGTGAAACATCAAATCACCTGGGTGACTCAGGTCCCCTAAGGCCCAGATTTGGCACCGTGTGACTTCTGGTTTTTCCCAAAACTAAAATCACCTTTGAAAGGAAAGAGATTTCAGATAGTGGGTAAGATTCAGGAAAAAAATGATGGAGCAGCTGATGGTCACTGGGAGAACTGCGTGAGGTCCCAAGGTGCCTACTTTGAAGGGGACTGAGGAGTTATCGTCCTGTGTACAATTTGTATCTTGTATCTCCTTCAATAAATGCCTCTGTGTTTCGTACAACATGGCTGGATACCTTCTGGATAGACCTCATGTACATATCACCATACACTTAGTAGAGAAAACTTTTTTTTTAATTAAAGATTAAAATCTACATGGTCTTTTGAATCTACTTAATGTGTTTTGACCAAAAAAGTATAGATTCAAGGGGTTTGGGTGATTTTTTTTGAGCCAAGTCTCTTCACAGTTACCAAATAATTATTACATAAGAATAAAATAGAAACATATTAATTTCCAATTACAAAAAATCACAAGATTAAAATGTTTTCTTCCTTATAGGAGATGATTTTATTTATTCTGAGACCTTCAGAGTATTGAACAGTTGCAGTTTTTCAACTATATTTCTGAAAGCTTACAGATAATTTCTAGACTAGGACTAAAGTAGCAAATGCAATTTAAAGGGCTTCCAAACATCTAGGAACAAATGTCTAATTTTCTATTCTCTTGTTTTTGGGCTCCTGCCAAAGCAGACACAAGATAAAAACTTGGATGCAAGTACCATACATATTGGTGATTAAATAAAATAAAAATAGAGAAATAAAGAAAATGATACTAGAAGAAAGAAAAAGCCAATATAGGGTGTGTTAATGGGTGGGTCAGTTATCAGGGTTCAATCCTGGTGGGTACATTCTGAGAAATCACGTTGGTTGTGCCTCAGGATTGTCTCACTGAGGAATAGGAAAGCACAATATTTGTTCTCCACAGTTTCAGGTGAACTCAGAGATGAGCCAAGAGAATATGGAGTGCTTTATCAATTAGAACCCATTTAGTTCTTGCATTACTCATATACATGTGTGCTCAATAATGATTCCGTTCTGTCAGTAGCATTTGCAAATGGTGGCTATTGGTGATCAAAACAGGCTGGTATTAGCATAAGGACAGACACATAGATCAATGGAACAGAATAGAGAGTAGAGAAATAAACCCATGGCTCTACAGTCAATTAATATTTGACAAAGGGGGCAGAGGCATAAAATGGAGTAAAAATAGTTTCTTCAATAAATGGTGTTGGGAGATCTGGGCAGCTACATGAAAAAAAAATGACACTCAACCACCAAATTACACTATACACAAAAATAAACTCAGGATGGATAATTAACTTAAATATAGGTTGTGACACTATAAAAGTCCTATTGGAGAACATAGGCAGGAAAATCTCAGATATTCCATGCAGCAATATTTTCACTTATATGTCCCCTAGAGCAAGGGATATAAAGGAAAGAATAAACAAATGGAATCTCATCAAAATAAAAAGCTTCTGTATGGCTAAAGAAAACATAAACAAAATGAAGAGGGCACCAATTGTATGGGAAAATATAGTTGACAATGATACCTCAGACAAGGGTTTGATCTTCAAAATATATAAAGAACTAACATGACTCCAGTCCAGGAAGATAAACAGCTCAATTAAAAAATGGACAAAGGACCTGAATAGATACTTCTTGAAGGAGGAGAGATAGCAGACCCATAGACATATGAAAAGACACTCAACATCTATAGCCATCAGAGTAATGCCAATTAAAACCACAATGAGATACCACTTCATACCAGTCTGAATAGCCATCATTAACAAATCAACAAACAACAAGTGCTGGTGAGGTTGTGGAGAAAAGGGAACCCTAGTGCACTGTTGATGGGAATGCAGACCGGTGCAGCCACTGTGGAAATAGCATGGAATTTCCTCAGAAAACTAAAAATGGAACTGCCTTTTGGCTGGCAATTCTGCTACTGGGATTATATCCTAAGAACCCTAAAACATCAATCCAAAAGAACTTATGCACCCCAATGTTCATAGCAGTGCAATTTACAATAGCCAATGTTGGAAGCAACCTAAGTGCGCAGTAGTAAATGAATGGATAAAAAAAACTATACTACATTTACATAATGGAATTCTACGAAGCAGAAAGAAAGAAGGAATTCTTACCCTAGGTGACAGCATGGATGGAGCTGAGAGCATTGTGCTAAGTGAAATAAGCCAGAAAGTGAAAGAGAAATATACCATATGATCTCACCTATAAGTGGAACCTAATCAACAAAACAAACAAGCAAGCAGAATATAACCAGAGACATTGAAATTAAGAACAAACTGACAGTAACCAAAGAGGAGGGCAGATGGGGATAATGGGGAAAAAACAGGTGAACAGTTGTTAAGGAACATGTATAAAGGACGTATGGACAAAGCCAAAGGGGGCAAGAATCAGGGTGGGAGGTGGGATGGGTGGGGGCAGGGGGAGTGGTGGGGGAAAATGGAGACAACTGTACTTTAACAAGTATAAAAATATAAAAAGAAAAAAAATGATGGCTGTACTTTGTGCCTAAAATAAAAGCATGTTTCAAAGAGAAGTCATAGTGATATTCAACACCTTTCTCTATTTCCAGTTTAGCGACCCATTACCTTAGTAAGCACTTCTGTTGTTTTAGTTCTATTGCCTGGTGGAGTGACACAAATCTTTATTCCTGAGGTTTCTAAGTCTCCAGTGACACTGTCATTATCAGCCCATGATTGTAGCAAAGGCTTATTTACAAGCACTGAGACACCTTCCAGATAATTATCCCTCCCCCCCACCTCCCCCCCACCCCCGGCCCCAGATCTCCATGTCTTCATTTAATAGCAGCACCTCTAATACCTCACTGTGCTGGTTTTGAGAGTATGCCTCTCAGATCTCTGACTGCGGGGAGATTTAATTGTCTGAGCTCTGAAATTAAGCACATGTTCCCTTAGACTATTTCTAGCCAATGATTTGGCATATAAGGGACTCTAAGGCAGATCCATTCCTGGGATGTGCAGAACTTCTCTGATAAGCAACTTTGACTCAAGAACTCCAGGGCAGCCTTGTTAAATCTATTAGAATTGTACTGTGTCTGATAAACTTCTATTCAATCTTCCTTCCTCTCTTGTTCACCTGGGATTAACTCTTCATTACAGCCTGCTAGCTCTCCCTGCCGCCTCTTCACTCCTTTGTCCATTTTCCTTAAGCAGATATTGCCATATCCAATCTCTCATGGGGCTAATCCTGTCTTTGTATCTGTTTCTTGGAGGACATCATAACACATAAGTGATACTAGAACAATAAACATCATAGAAGATTCCATAGCAGAGGTAGAGAAGGATGACTGTTTAAGGCAGGAGTACAGATGTCTTGCTTCAATCATAGACATTTCTAAAGGGCCGTCTCAGCTTCAGAGTCAGCCTTGCCCCACTTGCTTGAGATCTGTTTTTGCAACCTAATAATCATCACAATTTAACTTTTTTTCTTTTCCAGTCCTGTTTTGTCACTGTCCCTCTGGTGTGGTTCTGGACAGCACTCTCCAATAAAACCTTTGCATGGAAATTTCCATTTGGGGGATCCTAATTTAGGATTGTGTAATACAAACATCCTCCTCTATCTTCATTATAAAGTCTTCTATAAAGTTTAGATGGTTTGTTAACGCTTTTGTGTCCTCCTGTCTCTTATGGATCCATGAAAGAGTTTTTAATTTTCAGCGTATTCAGGTTTTCACTTGCTGCTAGGGTGGAATGGCAACCTCCAAGCTCCTTCCATGAGGATCTAGAAACCAAAGGCCCTCACATTCTTTTAGTTGATGCTTGCTTATGGATAACCAATGAGATGCAGGATGGGAGTTGTTTAAAAACATCCTCCCCAATCAAAAGAAATACTGGATAAAAATGCTGATTTGTATACTGTCACACTGTGAATAGCCATCCTTCACCATGGGCAGAAAAGTCCCAGGAGGAAAGCCGAATTGCTCAGGGTGGCAGATTAGAAAAATGTAAGGATCTGAGGTCTTAAGGTCCTTTTTATAACATCCTGGCTTTATAGTATAATGATGATATTTCTTGTTTATGTCAAAGTAGTGTCTGTTACTTGCAATTACAAATATTCAAGTTGATACCATGAATTATAAAAGACAAATATAATAGAAAATATGTTTATAGATACAAATACGAGTGGTTGCTATTTAATAAATAAATATTAAAACATCAATAGTAAGTAATCATAAACATTGTTAAAGTAAACCTAAAATTTTATGCTAGTAAAACCTAGTGTAAAATTTTGACTCCACTTGACTTTTTCTCCCTCAAAAGATAGGCAGATATTTGGTCAGGTGTACTGAGTAAAAGAAATACAGATGAAGGAGTCACTATTTGGAGATACCATCAATTAATGTGGATAAATCATGTCAATAAATCTCATTCATTATTAACTAAATGTTGGCAGATTATCCTCCTTGCCTCCTTGCATAAAACAGATCATTGTTCAGTGTTTTACTTACTTTTGTTGCATTTTCCCCTCTAAGCAGTTAGGAAACTCCAGACTTTGGCCTGCATTTCAGCTCTTTTCTTCTTTTTGTTAAGTGGAGACTTGACCTGAACCTCTATTTATAAATACAGCATTGTTTTCCTTCCATGGCTACTGACCATGATTTTATTTACTGGTGGAAAATACAACCCTAGGAGAAAAGTAAGGGACAAAAATCAGACTGGGAAAGCTCTAGAGCATTGAACCTAAGTGCCAGGAATTGCTTGTAAAAGGATGGTTGCTGTGGTTTCTGCATGCTTATTCAGGATTCTCTTATCAAAATACAATTACCTCACGCTTAGCTTCTGAATGTGACAAGATTGCGGGGTTTTATTCTAGAGCAAGAGGAATCTTCTTTCTACATAGTGTGGGTCTGTGTTTTCCTCCTCCTTCCTCTCAAACTATTTAAAATATCTACAACTTCAGTGAAATTTGCATCAAGTAATTATCCTACAATTTTTTGAAGCATCCACTTTATTATTTTGATTACCAAAGCAATTTTTTCTACAACTTTAGTTACTGTGTCCTGTATAAAGAAACTAAATATATTCTAATTTTTCTAAATATTCTAATTTTTCTATATATTCTAAATATTTTCTAATACCTAACAAAATATAGCTATGGAAACATTATTTTGATTTTTGTACACTATAAAGTAATATTATATAATGTAAATTTACTATTTAAGTTCCATTTGGGAGATACTGGGTAGTTGTTGTAGAGATGTTTAATTTCTAATAGAGAAAGAGGAAGATAGGTGAGGTTGTAATACATTTACCTACATATATCTTCTTGTTAGCTGTGATAAAATATTAGAACAACTGGACCAATGTAATTAATTAAATATATGATCATAATTCATTCAGAACAGAGCAGTATCAAGCCAGCTAAGCACCAAGTGAAGAATTATTCTTACTTGGGAGTGATTCACTGCAACAAGAAGGCGAAGTGGAAGCTGCTCCAGAGAACAACATCCTCTCAGGAGGAATCCTGAAGAAATACTGCTCTACTTGGGAATGTCACAAGACCAATATAAACATGTGACTCTGAGTTTCTTTTGCTAATATAATATTTAATAATTAAATCATTTTAGTTCAATTTAGATTTCTACTAAAAATAATTTATCACCTACATTTACTCTTAATTAATAATTTCATGTCAATGAGATATAGAATATGCACAAAAGACCTAAATGCCAGAAAAATCGTATTTTAGTTAAATGATATATAACCTTCATTTAATAAATCTCTGAATAGAAATGTTCACAGGCCCCAAAACTGCAGGGCTGTGATGCATTTTTTGTTAAATATTATTGTTGAAAAGTTACTAAAAATATTCAAAGGAAATACATCAAATTTAATGAATGACTAGAAATAAAGTTCTTAAATAGTGATAAGCACTAATATTTACATCTATTTAACCTATGAAGTAGGAAGGCGTTTTTAATGTAAAGAGTCTAAAGCATGGAATAATTAATAGTCTGTCTGTCCTAGATCACATAGTAGAGTTGGACCATCAACTCTGAAATTTCTATTCTACTAGATGGATTTACAAGATAGCTCCAAGATAAAAGCAAGAGAGAAACTTTTTCCTCCCTTACGCAAATAGCAATGCATTTTCTGTTGCTTTTGTACTATTGTTGCTGAAATGCTAGGCCAAATGATAGTTTTTGTTATATTTTACATTTGGAAAAATCAATGAATTGGGTCTATTAAAACTGATTATAGTATGACATTTAACTATGCGAATGATTACAACATATATTATTTAGTCTCTAACACCTCAGTTTCTTCATCTATAAAGTACAGTGTATAGGTTAGATGAATTCTAATATTGCTTGCAATTTCTAAAATACTGAGAATGTGACTTCTACAAGGTAGGGTCTTGCATTAGAGTGTGGCTAACCAAAGAGGATGATAGAAAACAAAACAAAAAACAAAATTGAGTGAGCACACACATAGCAGCAGAAAAAACTACATCTTGACAAAAGATATAGAATTTGGTCAGTAACTGAGTACACATTTTTGTCATTTCACAAGATATTTCACAGAATGGACTTAGCTATAAATAATATAATTACTAAACATTTCTGATAGTTTCACCTTTTCTTTCTCTTCTTTTTTAGGACCACATTATTTTCTCTAACATTTATTCTGAACTAAAAACCAATTTTGGAAAAATCTAAAAGTTTGCCTGTAGACTTTGACTAGTAATACAAGATAATTTTTTCAAGTTTAGGAGAGAATAAAAATGGTTAAAAAACACATTTATACCTTATCTAGTACTCCTAGGGGTTTCAAACAATATAAAATAATGTTATAAGGAAAAGCACAAGAAGTACTTATAAAAGTTGTAGAGTGTTATCTGTTAAGAATGATGATTCATAGCCTTACCATGGTTTCTTTTTTCAAATGAGTTCTTTCTTATCCTGAATTTGCATAACCCTAAGTTGAGTGCACTGTATAACAGCTTTAGATGTAAACTGAGCCAAAGAAAATACATACCCGTTTACATAAGGGTTCCATTTCTTATACCTAGAATATTTCTTATGACAGAATATTATACCAAAAGTAAACAGAATTTCCTTTTCTGGACTGAGCAATACAAAGACAAAATGAACTCTGGAATAAAAAAGTGAGTGAAGGATAAAGACTAATTTAAAAAAAATGTAGAACAGTTATATGTCCCACATATGATCCAGGAGGAAAATATAAAACAAGGCACTTGTGTGGAAGTGTGTTCGCTTCTCTTGCTGTCACTGTTGGAAAATTGTAATGGCAGGAAATTGTAACCCACCCCACCATTTTTTTGACATTGTTTTTGCAAGTGCTGCCTCTGACTAATATGTAGCTTGTAGATAAATAGCATGTTTGTATAGAATCCTAGAACTAACTTCAGAAGGTACAGACTCCAAACTTCAGGCATCCCAGCTTCAGGAGATTTGCTAACTTTCTTTCATGGAGCCAGGATGATGTGAAGCCAGGATGATGTGAAGCAGGGATGAATACACCAGGCTGATGTGCATGGGACCATCAGTTGCCTTATTGGAGTGGACTGTGCTCGTCTGCACTAGAGAACTCTGCAACCCCCTCCATTCTTCTCTTTGTTCTGTCCCCTTCTCCCTCCTTATAAAAAACACTCCCTACACTGAGAAGTGGAGATGGATTTTGAGACATGAGTCCCCCATCTTCCAGGTTGCTACATCTGCAAATAAATCATTTTCCTTTACATCAGCACCTGCCTTTCCAGTATTGGCTTTCATAGCAGCAGGCAGCTGAACCTGCATTTGGTGACATTGCCATCACCAGTACTTGTGCTGACAAGTCCTGTCTAAAGAAATTTTCTTTTAATACTTGAAAACTATATATTCTTATTAATCAATGTCACCCCAATAAATTTAATTAAAAAGAACAGAAAAAATGAATTTAAATTATTTTCTAATTTTTTTTACTTAATAGCTTGTATCTAACCTTAAGAAACATATTTGAATGGATAAAAAGAAGCCAACAAACTATCCTTAGAAACAAAGAATGCTGTGGTTTCTTTAATATATGTTGTACACCCATCTTTCCATTTGCTAACTTAAAGTAAGCTAGAATGTAAAAAGATAACAGTAGCTGATTATAGCTCTCATCTGGTGCAGAACTCCATACCTCTGACTTTTTGTCTAATTTTAAAAATATATTGTTTGTCCTTTTTATTCTCTCCCTTTCTCTTCCTTGCACATAGTGGTTTACTCTGATAATGCAATGAAAATGGATGTACAGATATCTCTTTGAGATGCTGATTTCATTCCTTTGGCCATATACTCAAGAGTTTAATGGCTGGATCACCTGGTAGTTCTATTTTTAGTTTTTAAGGAACCACCATACCGTTTTACATGATGGTTGTACCAATTTAAATCTCCATCAGGGTGGCTCCTCTCCCAGGGATTGACTGTTGGTGGTGTTGTGGCTAAGATCATTTGACCTGGTGGTGTGGTGGCTGCATCAAAAGAGTTTGGCATGATGTTTCATACCATTTTACTGCTACAGCCTACCAAGGGGCCAGAAGGCAAAACTTAGGCTATGAATCTGTGAATGAATTCATGAAGAGATGAATACCAACAGCCCCTCTATCACATATGATATCAGCCAGTTTGATTTTACTGGTGATCTAGTAGATCTCTGCTGTCTTGTGTACCCATACATAACAGCTTTAAACTAAAGACTGGATTAAAAAGAAGAATTGCATGCTCTTTTGTCAGCAGGCCAAATAAGCCAAAAAATAGTTGTGCTGGAAGCATTAGTAAGTTGGAGGTGGGCTTGGAATAGAGGTGTGTGTATAGCGATCTGTAGTGGAAGTTTTGTATTATAGCAATGCTGTTTCCATTTTGGTACACTATAGTCAGTATTGAATGTGTTAGATGAAATGTGAGGATCTTGTTCAACCTGAAACTTTCATCAGGCACCCCCAATTTTTTAACTTAAACATTGTTATGATGATTTTGAAGGAAGTTTTTCTTTGTCAGTTAGTGTTCATATCTGCTTTAAAACATTGACTATACTAGCTCTTCTTTAAGTTGGGGTGGAGGGGTGACACAGTTTAGTTATGTGCTAAGATAAAGTGTTAGTGTAAAATAAATTAATGTTCTTTAGTTATAAATTTTTTTCCATCAACAATGTATAGGAGTTCCCTTTTCTCCACTTCCTTGCCAATAGTTATTTCTTGTATTTTGATAATGGCCCTTCTAACAGATGTGAAGTGATATTGTGGTTTTGATTTGTATTTTCCTGATGATTAGTAATGTTGAGTACCTTTCCACACACCTATTGAACAAATGAATGTCTTCTTTAGAAAAATGGCTATTCAGGTACTTTGCCCATCTTTAATTGATTAATATGCTTTTTTGCTATTGAGTTTATGAATTCTTTATATATTTTGATTTTAAGATATATTACAAAGTTATAGTAATCAAAACAGTATGATACTGTGAGAAAAACAGGCACAAAAACCAGTGCACCAGAAAAGGGAGCCCAGATGTATATATAGTCAAGTAACTTTTGACAAGGGTGCCAAAACACAAGATGGGGAAAACACAGTGTCTTCAACATTGACATTGGGAAAGCATGATATCTACATGCTAAAGAAACTGGTTTCTTATCTTACACCACTGATAAGTATTAGCTTGAAATTGATCAAAGACTTAAATGTGACAGCTGAAACTATAAAACTCGTAGGAGAAAAAACAAAGGGAAAAATGATCCTTGACAGTGGTCTTGGCAATGATTCTTGGATAAGGTGTAAAAAGCACAGACAACAAAAGCTAAAATCAGCAAGTGGGACTACAGAGCAGTCAAGACTTGCACAGCCAAGAAAACAATCAATCCATTGCAAAGGCAATCTATGGAGTGGGACAAAATATTTGTAAACTATATGTCTTAAAGGGATTAATACACAATGTCAAGTTGCTACTCAAAAGTGATGTGTAGAGAAGTAAGAAGTTAAGCAAACAGTATCTGTTAAGCAAAGAAGCTGAAGAGCTGTTAGCAGTCTCACTGGACTGGAAGGACAAAAATTAAAAAGTTCAGATCTACCAATGCAAGCACTTTAGGATCAATACCCCGAAGAGCAGCACAAAGTAAGGCCAGCAAAGAGAATTTATTGTTCCCCTTTTAGGCATTTTCCCTTTTACAAGCAGACTGGCTATGAGGTACAGAAGGCAAACAAAAAGCTGTTCATAAAATGCTGAATAGCTGAGCAGAATTAAAGTTGGTCTTGTGTTACTAGGGAGAGATAAATGGGTGTTTAGAGCCTGGTAGTGGATAAATGGGTGTTTAGAGACTGGTAGCAGAGAGATAAATGTGTCTTTAGAGCCCATAAATGATTCAGGACATTGAAAGTTAAAAATTTTAAAAGGACAATTAAAGATTTTCAGGCCCTGGCAAAGACTAAAACTCATGGGTAACTCGGTCCAGTTACTGATTGTATTAAGTTTGTATGGTTCTACTGCATCTACCAGAACCAAGAAAAATATCTGTTCTTGAGGAAGATCACATGAAGAAACTCCATACCTTTTCATACACAATTTCTATCACTCAATTGAAAACAACAGGACAAGCCTTGCATTTAATGCCATGATGCTACAATTGGGACTAATTTTAACCTCCCACTGTTAAACACCTTGAAAACAGTGCTTAGGATGTAGAAGTGCTGTCTTTAGATATTGGGCACAGGCAGCACAGGACTTAGATACCTAAGAGAAGGAAGAGAATATAGTTGTATGAAGCAAATAACCATGAGAATTATCAGACTTATCAGAAAAGCAGTGGAAAGGTACTTGGAGTGGGTTGGAGGAACAGAACAAAACAAAACAAAACACCCCACCTATAATTTAATATCCAGATTTACTGAGGCCTTTTTCCAGACAAAATTTGATAGAATTTGTTGCTAACAGACCTGCACTACAGGAAATATTAAAGGAAGTTCCTCAGTCTGAAGAAAAATAAGACCAGATGGAAAATTGAATTTACACAAAGAATGAGATTGCCTAGGATAGTAAATATGTACATAAATATAAACTACCTTTCAATCTCAGTTTTCAATATATTTAAGATATAATTAGTAAAAATAATTTAGGGGGATTTATAATATTGATATCAGTAAAATACATAACAATAAAATGTAAAGATCAGGGTGATATAAAATTAAATGCTGTAAGGTTATACATGAAGCAGAATGTATACATTATACATGAAGCAGAATAATATTATTTAAAGGTAGACCTAAAAACACAGAAGCATAACAACTAGCAGTGTAAATCATTTAGATGCCATCAGAAAATTTAGATCTATTAAGAAAATCAAATATTAACTCTAAAACTAAAAAATAAAAATGTGACAAATGTTTTTCAGTTCAGATTACATGAAATTGTAGAAAAGATATATAATCTGAATTGTGTACCAGTAGAAAATAGATAGAAAAATTACTGCAGAATAGAAGAAAAAATATTAAAAGTTCATTATGTATGTACATTATGTATGTTCATGTTTGAAAAAGAGAAAAGTGGAAATAATTAGTGATCAAGTAGGAAAAAAAATGAAACCCAACAAAGTAGAAGGAAGGAAATGATAAAGATCAGAAATCAACGAACAGAAAACAAATTTAAGATTGAGAAAATCAGGAAAGCCATAAATTGGTTCTTTAAAAAGACACATTAAACTAATAAACCACAAAACACCTTTAGTGAGACTGGTTGTGTGAGTGTGTGTGTGTGTGTGTGTGAGAGAGAGAGAGAGAGAGAGAAAGAGAGAGAGAGAGAGAGAGAGAGAGAGAGAGAGGGAACATATTCCCAATATCAGGAATGAAAAAATAAAATTTCTACTGATTCTACAAATAAAATTGTAATTCTAGGATATTATTAAAATATTGATACAAATACATTTGAAAATTTAGGTGAAACAGACAGATTGATTTATACAACCCTGTATTTATTAAAGAAGTCAAATCTTGATTTTAAAAATCTTCACACAATGAAAACTCTCAATCAAAAATGATTTCAGCTTAGAATTTTTTATGTCTCTGAGGCAGAAATAATCTTAATCCTAAAGAAACTTCAAGAGAATAAAAAGGAGAAGGTGATTCAGTTATTAAAATGAGGCCAGATAATTTTGTTAACAAAACTTAGGAAGAATATTAAAGGAAAAGAAACTATGGGTCAAGTATTCTCCTCATAAATATTAGATATAAGGATTCCTAAAACAGTAAACAGTGACAAATTTAGATACCTAGACAAAGGAGAATACATCATTGATTTGGGTTTATACAATGAAGCCAAGAACATAATAATATTCAAAACCTAATTTATTTTATCACATTAACAACATAAATAAACAATATTACATTCATTTTAACAGATGCATATACAACTTTTGATCAAACTCAATTCCCTTCTTAAACACAATTATTAGCAAGTTACAAATAGTAGGGACATTCTTTAATTTGATAAAGGGAGGCTAAAACACAAAACAGAAACAACACCAAAAACTACAGTAGACATCATAGTTACTTATGAAATTTTGAAAATTGTGTACACTGAGGTTGAAAATGAGGCTCAGATAAGTTCCATACTCCTGTTCAACAGTGTATTGAGTTTTCCAATGTGAACAGTATGTGGAGAAACTGTAATAAAGACATATGTTTAGGAAACAAGGAAATGCAGTTGCTGATATTTGCAGAAATTATCTTTGTATACTTAGAAAATCCCAAAGAAAAATCAACAGATGAAAACTTTGGTAACGAATACTTTAATTTAGCAATTTCCTCTGATAAAAGGCCAATATACAATGATTTAAGAATATCATTGTATATCAGAAGTAATTAGAAAATTAATTTTGAATAACATTTTATTAGCATTAGAAATCATCAATATTCTATGACTAAGTCTAAAAATAGATTTCAAGCCCTTTACACAGCACACATTACTGAGAAAAATTAATGAGCCCATAATGAGAAGGAGGGACATCTCTGCTATAGAAGTTTCAGTATGGTTAATATGTCAATTCTCATAATTTATAGGCTCACTTTATTTCCAATGAGATTCTTAGCAGACATTGTTTTTGGGATTTGACATTAAAATTTATATGGAAATACAAACATCTTGAAATAATATAGTTGAGAGAATTTTCCATGACATATCAAGGGAGAGTAATTAAGGCAGTGTACTATGTGTAATAAAATAACAAATAGGTTATTGGGACAAAGTAAAGCATTTGAATAATGACAAAGAGGGCATAAAAATACTATAGGATAAGATGTTCCTTTTAGCATGTGGAGCTGGGTCAGTTGATTATCAAGATGGTATAAAATGTATTTTGACTCCTGATTAACACTGCAAACAAAAATCACTTATTCATAAATTATTGATTGAAATGTGAAATGTGAAACAATATAATTCTGGAAAGTGCTGTCCAATACAAATATGTGAGACATATATGCAGTTGATTTTATCATATTTTACCAGCACATAGCCATGATTATCATTTCAACATAGAGTCAATGTAAAAAATGTGAGATATGCTTTCTTGTATTCGAACAAATTCTTCATAATTTGGTGTATATTTCACACCTGCAAATCTCAATTTCAACTAGCCTTATTTCCAGTTCTCAATAACCACTTGTAGCTAGTTGCTACTGTACTGGATAGTGTACTTCTGCACATAATAATGAGCAATATCTTAGTGATCTTGGGGTAGGAAAAAGTCTTTTCAATAATCACAAAAAAATGCTAATTATAAAAAAAGTTGCTTAAATTTAAGAACTCCTATTCATCACACATCATTAAAAGTAAAAATACAAACAAACAAAACAAGCAAGCCTCAAAGTGGAGGATAGTATGTATTTTATTTAATATAATATATGTTATATTTCAATTATACACCTACACATTTCAGCATTCCTTAGCCTTGGCACTCACATTTTGGCCCAGATAGTCTTTGTAATTGAAGAGCTATCTTGTTTGCTGCAAGGTGATTAGTAGAATCCCAGGCCTCTGCCCACTGGATTTTCCTGGCACTCCTCTAGTTGTGATGAACAAAAGTGTCTCTGGACATTGCCAACTGTCCCAGGGAGAACAAAATCACATACAACTGAGAACCACTGAGACATAAAATGCATGCAAATCAATCAAAAATGACAGATACAATTCAATACAACACACAGGATTAATATTTGAATAAGCACTTCTCAAAAGATTTTCAAATACACAAAAAGATATAAAAATATAAAAATATTCTTAGCCTCATCTTTCGTCTCTGAAATGCAAATTAAAACCACAATGTGATATGACTATACTGCCACCAGGATTGCTAATTTATACACAATAACTTATACACAATAACTTATACACAATAACAAGTGGAGCAAGTGAAAGTCTGTGGAACAGCTGGGAGTTTTATAAACTGCTGAAGAAAGCTTATATTTTACAAGCACTTTGGAAAACTGACAGTATCTACTTAAGCTGAGCATATCTTACCCCATCACCACACAATTCTGTACTTGAGTACATTCTCTGACAGATATTTGTTAAGTATGTACACTAAAACATGACTACAAAGATGTTTACAGCCGAGCTGTTCATAATAGCCAACACCTGGAAACAACCCACATGGATCAAGATAATGGTTGAGCAATGTCTGGGATTTTACTGCCTATGCTTTCTACTAGGATTTTTATGATTTTGAGTCTAACATTTAAATCCTTAATCCATTCTGAATTTACTCTTGTAGAAAATACAAGAAGGTGGTCTAGTTCCATTTTTCTGCATTTATCTGTCCAGTTCTCCCAACACCATTTATTGAATAAACTATCTTTATCCCATTGTATATGATTGCTTCCTCTGTCAAATGTTAATATATTATAAAAATGTAGGGGTATTTCTGGGATCTCTATTCTGTTCCATTGATCTATGTATCTGTTTTTAAGCCAGTATCTTGCTGTTTTAATTACTATGGCTTTATAGTATAGTTTCATATTAAGTAGTGTGATTCCTCCAACTCTGTTCTTTCTTAGGATCACTATCACTCTATGGGGGCTTTTGTGGTTCCATATAAATGTTTGAAATATTTGTTTCAGTTCTGTGAAATATGCCATTGGAATATTGATAGGAATTGTGTTGAATCTATAGATTGTTTTGAATAGCATGGACATTTTAATGATGGTATTTTTTTCTATCCATGAACATGATATGTATAACTTCTTCAATTTCTCCAATGCCTTATCATTTTCCAAGTACAAGTCTCTTATATCTTTGACCACACTTGTTTCTAGGTATTTTATTCTTTTTTGAAGCAACTATAAGTGGGATTATCAAATTTCTTAATTTTCCACTCTGATAGTTCATTATTCACATATAAAAATGCAACTGACCTATCTCCTCAGGCAAAGGAAACAAGGAAATAAAAAAAAATATAAAAGGGACTACACTGAATTAAAAAGTTTTTGCACAGCAAAAGAAACCATCAACAAATAAAAAGGCAACCCACAGAATGGGAGAATGTATTTGAAAATATATCTGATAAGGGGTTAATATCCAAAATTTATAAAGAACTCATAAAACTCAACACCAAAAATATCAAACAATCCAATTTAAAAATGGGCAAAGGACCTGAATAGACACTTCTCCAAAGAATACATACAGATGGCCAATAGACATATGAAAATATGCTCAATGTCACTAATCATCAGAGAAATGCAAATTAAAACCACAATGAGGTACCATCTCACACCTGTCAGAATGGCTATCATCAATAAATCCACAAACAACAAGTGCTGGGGAACATGAGGAGAAAGAGGAACCTTTCTGCACCATTGGTAGGAATACAGATTGGTGCAGCTACTGTAGAAAGCAGTATGTATATACCCCCCAAATTAAAAATGAGTCTGCCTTTTGACACAGCAATCTCTCTTCTGGGAATGTATCCAAAGGAACCCAAAATACTAATTTGAAGGAACACCCCTATGTTCCTTGATGCATTATTTATAAATGCCAAGATATGGAAACAGTCCAAGTGTGCACCAGCAGATGAGTGGATAAAACAACTATGGGACATTTATACAATGGAATACTACTTGGCCATAACAAAGAAGAAAAATTTACCCTTTGTGACAGCATTCATGGACCTAGAGAACATTATGCTAAGTGAAATAAGCCAGTCAGAGAAAGACAAGTACCATATGATTTCATTCACATGTGGAATGCAATGAACAAACAGAACTAATATGCAAAATAGTGACAAGCTCATAGATAGAGAGTAGGGCAACAGCTATGGGGGACGAAGGATTAGGGGGTAGAGGAATCGAACCAAAAAGAAAAAGGGCTCATGGACATGGACAACAGTGTGGTGATTGTGGGGAGGCAGGATATATAAAAGGGATAAATGGTAATGGATAAAATATAGTAAAAAGCAACAAAAATAATGGTATAATATAATATAATATATAGCAATAGGGATAAACAAACTGATACTACTTGCAGTAGATGGAAGTAGTATCAATTTTACTACCACAGTGTTTAGCAAATAAATCAGATATAATGAAATATGTACTTTATGAGTTCATTAATAAAAGTTCAGATCCAGGTAAATCCAATTTATGGTGATAGAGGACATTAACTTTGGGTCAAAGTGAGGAAATGGTCCCATCTGGAATGGTGAGGCACTTGAGACATTTCAGGTGGCTGGTAACTCATCTGGAGAGTGGCTACACTGGTGTGTTCACTTTGTGAAAATTTATAAAGTTGCATACTTATGATTTGTTCATTATTGTTTGAAAAACTTAAATCGAGACTTGAATACCATTATGTTAGAAGAAACCCTTTGTTATAAATTATAGACAGCCATGTGTGATCTTGATCATTCAAAATATTTATAAAATTAATTCTTTAGAAGATGAATAGAGTCAAGCAAGTATCTAAAAATATGAACAAATATCTCATTTTGAGCAGACAGACAGAAGCCTCTAAGAATATTGCAGAGATAATAGTTCAGAAACGATCATTGACCTACACCTAGCTTTTTAATACCTACAATTCTTGGAGCCACTGGGAATGCCCAGAGCAGCAGGGGCCTTTGTGAGCAGGAGTGGCAGGAAGGGCTGGGCCACCTACTAACTGGTTTCTCTACTGGACTGCAGGGGCCCCTTTCCTTAGAGAGTGGTTTAAATCCCTGTGGGTCCATGGGGCACACAGGACAGAAATGTGTTCCCAACCAAGGGCATACAAATCGGTAGTATGTTATTTTTTAAAAATTGAGAAAATGGTGAATAACCTCAGTATCTTTAATGACTTTGAGTGAGCTATTGGAGCAAAGTACTTATCCCCATGAAGCAAACATTTTTTTTTAATAACTGGCAAATATACACAATATTTATGAAAATCTTTTGATTTTTTTAAAGAACATTTGTATTAGAAACCCAGAGTTTATGGGAAAAGAGTGAATGTAATTTTGTGAAATATAATACAAAAATGCTGATAAATTTTTAAAATTCTCTATATAAAGGACTAGTGTTTTACTTAGCACATTCACAATAAATATATACTGAATGAGGGAGAAAGTGGATGAATGATGCGTGACTGCAAAAATCTCACTCTGGCCTCTGGCAGGCCCAGGATAATAGTTCACCATCCTTGCAGGAAGCTCATCTTCTCATAGTGGGTTTATTAAATAATTGACCAAAACCAAAGCATAGCAAAGCTCTCTGTCTTGCTCATGTGGCAAAAGGAAGCTAGGACAAGTATTTGAACACAACTGGATTATGGTTTAAATTTTATAATCACCCAAATACCCCTGCAAAGGGCAGCCTGTAACTTTGAAATGGAAATGATTGCTGAAATGCACTTCTAAAACCAAAGTTGAAAGAAAATCTCCCTTTAGCTTAACTAATTAGTGCCTCTGCCCTTGAGTCATGTTGGTTTCTTTAAACTTCAATGTCACCACTTTAAGGTGACATAACTGATAATATGCAAACACTTTATCACGTATCAGCCCTTGTTTTAGCAACTGGCACACACACACACAAAGAAAACCACAGACATTGGCATGAGTGTGAGAGGTTATGTTTTTCAAAAAGATGTTTTCATAAAATACCTCATTTTGGTGCAGCTGTTTGCATTTTAAGCATACTCATGTTTATTTTATTCTCTAAACCATTGTGATTACTTACCAGGATTATTAATTCTTATTTATAAATAAAGACAGGTGTCAGATAAACTTGGTAACGTTCTGGAGGTGCCTCTCACGTAGAGTTTCTGAGAAAACCAGCGCTAAGAATTGGTCTTTGGATTTCTAGTCCAAGTCTTCTTATATTTTTACCCACATACATCATTAGTTCTGTTCATTTTAATAACATGATAGCAACCTAATATTTTTTATGTTTCATTTTAAAAGAATACCGATTTATATAAACTCACAGGACTTCTAATGACTGACTGTATACCCATGATTCAAATAACGTAAGCAGTGCAGACAGTATCTAATAGATTTAGGTAGCTAACACTGATAAATACATTTAAAAATCTATAGAAGTTTAAATTATTTAAAGCCATTAAATTGATAAGCATTACTATGTATTTATTATATTATCCCCCAGCTGAGACAGAGAGTAAAATTCCATCTATGGGCTGGTGACAAGCAGGGAGTCCTGAACCTTTTACATTGTTCAGAGGCAAATAGGCAGGCACAGGAAAAAGCCAGCTGTGACAGGGCAAGAATGCCTTTAAACATATCTTAGTAGCAAGAGTCATGATGACCAATTTCAACTGCTCTGTGATGCTTACCTTGAGTTGATAGGGACGTCATTTATTGAGGTAATTTTTAATTTTAATTGTAGTTTACATTCAACATTATTTTTTATTAGTTTCAGGTGTACAGCCTTGTGGTTAGACAATCACATACTTTTTCTGAGAGTCTGTTATGAGCTAGGCACTCTTTCCAACACTGGGGCATAAAGAATAAGTTACAGGGGGCCCCTTAATTAGCTTATACTCCAGGTGGAACCAAACATGTAAAGTCCAATATTTACAGTTCAATATAACAAGTGTTCTAATAGAGGTTTATAAAAATGCCATGGGAACCCAGAGGATTAAATTTGCAGTTAAGTACTGGAGATGTGCAAATCTTAACAGGTAGGCAGCATTCGAGCAAAGCCTGTAGGATGAATATATCTCTAGTCAGAGATAAAAGAGGCTATTCTACACAGGGAAAATTATGTATTGGTACAGCTTGAGGTATTACTCGAAAGAACTGGAAGTGGTATGCCTGGTGCTTAACTTATGCTCTGGAGACAAGAATAGCAGAATGTGAACCTGGATATACAGGTTATTGCAAAGTTCGCTATATGGAATAGTAAAAAATGCAGACTTCATAGGTGAAGAAAAATATTAGGAGATTTGGGGAGAGTTTCTAGATAAGAATTCTGTTTTAGGAATATAATGGGAGTCAAAATGCAGGATGCACTGCAAAGTAAGATTGAATCTTACTGTCAAGCATGTCAAATTCTATGGTATGAAGATATAATACCTTAATTGCTTTTTAAATTTTATACCAGAATTAAAATGATGATCCTTCATCTCAAGATCACCAAGGGCCTTAAGGCTTAGTGAAAACGTGAGTGCTGATACATTATAAAGCTAAGAAAGTGTGGTGAGTAAGAGCATTTACTCTGGATTAGATATATACCCAGACCTACTTCTTTCTACTCATGTGAGTTGTCATGTAAGTTAAACACCTCATGCATGGATTTTTATCTGTAAAATGTAGAAAATGGTAGTATCTTCTCTGTGTAGCTGCTTTGAAGATTAAGTGCATTATTGCATGTTAAAGGCTTTAGCTGTCATTATCCCACAGTGGTTGTCTACTAGAGGTAATTTTGCTTAGCAGGGGACATGTGGAAATGTCTGGAGACATTTTATTCTGGTTTGTCACAACTGGGAGGGGATGCTGCTATCTTCTTGGGCAGAGAGGCCAGGGATGCTTCTTTACAACCCACAAAATATAGGACAGCCAGGCCTAAAAAGTTATTTTTCTTAAAATATTAGTGCCAAGACTGAAAAATCCTGCACTAGAAAATGCTAATTGTTGTTTGAGTTACTCAAGAGAAATTTTGATCAGTCAGCTAGGAAACCAAAGCTTGATTTACTGAATTGTTAGATCCAGATATGACACTTGGTAAGAAGATGCAAAAATTCCCTATATATTATACCAGTCACATTCATTTGCTAGAAGCTACAGATTTTTTTTAAATCAGAATATAGAAAGTTCACAAAACTTTGAGAGTCAGAGACCTGAGCTTGACTGCCTAAGAGCCACGAACAAAGCAGCAAGTTACAATGCATTCAGAAAAGCAAAAAAAATCATTCTCTCTCCCCCTCACCTCCCAGCACACCTGTTACAATCTTTTTGAGTGTTGCTTCCTAAGCTCCAAGGGCCCTCATTTTGCCTCCATAACTTGTTCCTTTAACCCATTTCTTCTACAGCTCACTTTTACCAGCTCTGTAACTTTCTAAATAAACTTTCTCTTCTAATTTAGAAAACAAAAAGCAAAACCAAAAAACACCCAACAACAACATGTAACTGCTGCTTAGCTTCTCTGACACTGGAAACCAACTCCCAGGTACTTGCCAACAGACATCTTCAAAGAAGCAGTTAACCTTTGTCTCATGCTTGACACAGGTTCTAATTTCTCACAGATGAACGCCACTTAAGGATGCTCACTTCTTTCTCTATGTCTCATGTGGGTGCATCTGATCAGCAGAGCAGAGATAACATGAGCACTCTAGCTGCAAGGGAATCTTGGAAATCAGATTTTAAAAAATCCAACTGACCTCTAATTTAATCAATTTGCCCTCTATTAAAAAGGGAAGCAATCTCAAGTGCCTTTAAGGCTCATTTAGTATTATAAGTAAAGGATGTTTTTTAACCTGCGTTGAGTCCATAAATTTCAATACTTAGTTATATGAGTCCTTACTGTTCCTTTCTTAGACTTCTATTAACTTTTGTTAATGTACCAAACAATTTTAGGATATAACCAAGACAACACTTTGCCTTACCTTATTTAAGAACTAACATTAACCGTTTTAGTCATCAGACTACATATCTGAATTTCCTTTTCATGCAGAGGCAGGATGGGCTCATTTTTGAGTAAACCATCTGTTATGAGTGCCCTGCTAAGAGAGATATGTTAAAGTACTAAACATTAGCACCTCAGAATGTGACCTTCCTTGGAAATTGAGTCTTTACCTAGGTAGTCAAGTTAAAATGCAGGCAGTAGTGTGGGCCCTATTTCAATATGATTGGTGTTTATACAAAGGGGAAATTTGGACTCAGAAACAGGCATAGGTGATGATGTGAAGACACAAAGGGAGAAGATGGCCATGAAACTCGAGCAGGACATCTACAAGCCACGGAATGCTGAGTATTGTCAGCAAACATCAGGCGCTAGAAGAGACAAGAAAGGATTGTTTCCTAAACTGCTAGAAAGAGGATAGCTCTGCTGAAACCCTGTTTTCAGATTTCTAGCCTCTAGAACTGTAAGATAATACTTTTCATATTATTGGTCACCTAGATTTTGGTACTTTTGTTACAGCAGTCATAGGACACCAATACCACATCCTTTCCCTAGGTTTAAGGCCACTGAACCAACAGAGCCTATAATTATGAAAGTGCAAAACATTTGTGTCAGACTCATTAGAAAACGTAGAGTCTTCCCATAGGTAGTATGGTAGGTCACCAATTACAGTGTTTAGGAAGTAAAAAGGAGGTAAACAGAGACTCCTTTTGAGAAACCTATAAACTATGTGAGGGCTGAAACCTGATTTTATGTACCAGTAAATCTTCAGAGGTTATAACAGTATCTATACATGTGAGATGCTCAGTGATTTGGTGAATTAAAAACTGAAAGAGAAAAGATGTTAGGTTGTGATTTTATTTTAATTTTAAGAATAGTTGAAAGTTGGGCACATTTAGTTATGAAAGAAAAGAGCCCATTTAGAGGAAGAAATTATAGTTGCAAACAATAAAATATAATTAACAAACCAAAGTACTAGTGTAGACAAAATTAGCTAAAAGAAAACCAGTCATATAGGAGTTAGCTTCACAAACACATCAGTGCATTCTTCCTTTCACACCCAGAGGGAAAGAGCATGAGCAGGTGAAATACAGATACAATTCTGGGGGTGAAATATGGAGTTTGGAAGAGTACATAAAGTTGGTTTCTAATTTCCTGATAAAGTAAGAGGCTGGCTGCCTGTCAAGAAAAAGTGGGCAGGGTGTGGACATGGAACTTTAGAAATATGGGCAAGATTTGGAATAGTCACTAAGGAAAATGAGAGAAGTTGTTGATTAGTATTAAGTAAAAGGATTGCTGTATGGAATTGAAGGGCCAGCTGAGGTTGAAAATTACATTTGTAATGGAGACAATCGGCTCAGTTATGAGATCTTCCCTAACAGCATTTGGCAACCTGAGAGCAAAAGCAGAGAAAATGGATGACAGGGTTGGAGACTGGTGAGGCAGGTGAGGCAGATGGTCAGGGGGTGATGGATGAAAAAGTGCTGCCAAGAGTCTATTTGAAATGATGAATCATGGGATCCAGGATGAGAAGGGAGGGAAAGGCTGCCAGAAGAGGCTGGGGGAACTAGAGGACAAAGCAGGGCTGACCAAACATGGGTGTCCATGAGGTGAAATAGTAAGTTTATTAGGAGTAGGGGATTGAGAGAAGGGAAAGAGTCAAAGGTCATATTCAGAGAGAAATCAGTGTTCTAATTTCTCAGCTGCAGCATTCATCATTATCAACAATACCTTTACTAAATGAGCACACGGTCCTGAATTTCTAGGTCAGAGATTCTATTCCTATAGCTCATTTTCTTGAAGAAAAACAGAAGTAGTGCCAATGATTTGGGTTAGAAAGCAGAATAGTTTATTAAATAAAGGTTAAAAACTAGTGGAAAAGTACGGGGAATACTAATTTCAAACTTCCTTCTCATGTGATAAGCTAAGAACTTTGTACTCTTGTTCTCAAAAGTTCCATCTCTTGTCCTAAATGTACCCTTGCAGAAAACCATTTTTGGGGGATGTGTGTGGGGGATTATGGGAGAACCCACTGGTGTTCTCTTAAATGTCCATGTATTGTCAGAAAGAGGGTGTTTTTCTTCTCCCCCCAAACAGCAGAGAAACCTACTTACTGCCCCTAAATCTTTCTAAACTATATACAAAAAGGGTTTTTACATGGATCTCAGTTACTAATGTATGTTTTTCCATTAACATATTCTGGAAAAAGTTGTATCTTACTCAATGTTGTCAAGTAAATCATATTTTTCTGTTCCTGAGCATATTTCTAAAATCTGAAAGCAGTCAGTATAGTTGAAGGAGTTGAATATATATTTTGTTAGAAAATTCTAGTAAGCACAAATTAACCAAAAATTGGATTTACTTATCTTAATAAGTAGCACTATGACTGAAAAATAATGAGGATAATCAAAAATATTAATTATATTTCTAACCAAAGGTAAAGCATTAGAACTTATTACCACAAGAATAAAAGGTTAGTAGAAGCAGATTCTAGTAGATACTTATAGCTCAAAGTCTTGAAATGGTTCTGTGGGGACAAGCTGCATTTGCAGAAGAAACTTATTTTCTCAGTGATGGATAATGCCAGAGACAGTTTAGTGCAATCTGTGTATCACAGTTAAAGTGTAACACTAGAAAAAGAAAAGTCATCGTTGGCCCAGCCGAATCCACCTGAAACTGCTCCTTTAATCTTCTGTATATTTCTGCTCTGTGAAATTTAGGAAGTATTTAGGATGATTTAAGAAATCCCAAAAGAAAACAGAAAGGATTCCAACAAAAAAGAGGAAAAGATTTATGAAACAGAACTGAAAAAGCTTAACTTGGGTAGTCTAGAAAAGAGAAAACTGAAGTGAGTCGTGTTCACAATCTATAAATAATACCTCCTGGGTAACGATGTAATGAAAGAAGGGAATTATTCACAGTCTCAGAAGGCATGAGGACAAAGAGCAATGACTGGAGGCTAAAGAAAGCAAAATATAGGTTAGATATTAGGAACACGGCATGAAAGGTGGCCTGTTCCTGTTGTGCCAATGTGACTAAAACTGGTTTTGTCCTACAATGCAATAATTGAGAGATTGGACAATCTCCCCCCAAATTTATAATTGGTAAATTTCTTCACATCAATGTTAGAATATCTTAAAATATTTTAATCTCAAAATTAACCAGTAGAAAAACTCCCACTTGCAACTGAAACAAAAGAAAATAAACAAATCACACAAATAAATGGAAAAACACAGAAGTAAAGGTTCTAAGTAGATTTGTAACTCGTGTCAGAAATGTGTCATCAGTGTCACAGATTTACCACTTTGTGAAGGCTAAAGTTACACCATTTGGCAAATGCTTGAGGAAAATCATTGAACTCTGCTACGTACCCTATAAACTAGTTAAGATTAAAAAATGAGTTTTTAGTAGAGGGATATTCTTTTGAAAAAATATCTGAAGAGGATCTAGCAAATGGAGAGGGTGCACTGAAGCTAAGGGAGCCGATTTGGAATCTTAAAAATCTGAACTTAAATCCCTAATCCAGCCCTTGGATTTAAGCCTTGGATTTAAGCTTCCTGTATCCAATACCTCCATTATGAAATGGGGACACCTAAACCAGGGGGTGCTGTGACTAGTAAATTTCATAAGATAATATAATATATAATGTACAGTATTTGGTAGCTGACAGTGGTCAATCAATTGTCATCCTTGGGAATAGTGTGGTGGGAAATAGCTAGAGGGGTAAGCAGTGAGCAGGGATAAACAGTGAACACACAGGGTAATATGACCAACTGCAAGAACATATTTCCATTTTCCCTCAACTCTTTTTATTTCCTTTCCCAAAGGGGAAAATGAGATAAATCATATATAATATTTATTAAAATGTGTATTTATACTTGATAATTTTTCTGTGTAGGAGTTTCATCACAACATCCTTTAGATGTAACACAGCATGGCAAAACTGACAACATAATAAAGCAACCAAAATTTTAGGAAATGAAAAATGCTGAAGCTGCTATACTGAACACTTTTTTGGACATCTGCCCAATGCTCAATGACATTTTCTCTCTCAAGTGCCACTTCCTTATGCCCCTCTCCACCCCTTTTACCTCATTAAGTGGAGTGAGATTCTGACAGCTAAAGCACCCCCAGGTAGGTCAATGGAAATCTACCTCCTATAAATCAGGAATTGTGATCCAGAGGCAAGAACAAGATCTATTTATTCAGGAACTCAGGAGATGTGACCCAAGGAAATTGTCAAGGGCTTTATTCTGACTGCTGTGCACAAAAAGAGGCAGGCTAAAAAGCCAGTCTCTGCCCAGCAAAGGAAGAGGTGCAGGGAGCAAAAGTAGGAAAAAAGGTGCTCTTTGGTTCCTTGTCCCGAGTGGTGCTGTGACAAATTTCTCCCAAATATTCCAGCCCTCTTCTCATACATTTCTCATTTTAAATAAATGTCCTAAGGTAGCTTGACTTGGTTTCTATGATTCTCAACTTCATGAGCTTTGAGTAAGCATGGACTCCCATGCTCACCTACTTCCTATCTTCCTTTCTCATCTCTTCAACTTTCTCATCTCTAACCCTTAAGTCTAAAATGTCTAGAGCTGGACTCTTGTTTGAGTTCCAGGTCTTATATGTTCATCAGTTTCCATGGCAGTTTTTGCAGTGTAAGTGACAGAAACAAATTGGTGTGCTTTCTTCTGAGGGAAAACAAAACAAAGAGCTAAGAGGACTTCTTGGCTCATTCAACTGAAAGTCCAAGAGTGGATCTGGGTTTAAGAATAGCTAAATTCGAGGCTGAAATGTTCTTGTCAGCAAAGTGACACTGTTTTCTGTGGGGTCTGCTTTCTTTTGTATTGGCTTCTCTCTTATGCAAACTGTGGTGGCAAAGACAATCAGAACAATGGCATCACTATACTGTGATACTGAGCAAACATCACTAAAAAGGGATACTTCTTCCATAATTATTCCAGTGACTCCCAAAGGCCTTATTTGTGTTAAGTTGCCCTATCTGAACCAGTTATGTAGACTTTTCTGAACCTCAATGTCACTTTTGATTTCAAGGATTAGCTGGTGATAGCTCCATGCAAAACATATCAACTTACAAGAGTGAAGGCCTGGTTCTTCTGAGAAAAATCCAAATGTATGGCCAAAAAATGAGGAAATGAATGTTTCACAAGCAAAACCTATGTTGATAAAATTTATCACTTTAATCTCATATTTATTCTGGTTTTATAATTCCATAGTGAGGGAAACCTCTTCTCAGTTATCAGTAAAAAAGAAATAAAACCCAGCTGAAACCTTATTTTTGCATTGGAATGTGTAAATATACTACATAAGATGTTAAAAGTTATCAAATGACTATCTTACCAAGGGAAGGACAATAAAGGAATCATGAGAATGATGGCAGTTGTTCTTGCTATTTCTGGAATTATAGGAAATACCATAAAACCTTTCAAAATATCTTCTCTAGCCCTGGCTGTGTGGCTTAGTTGGTTGGAACTTCATCCCACACACCAAAATGCTGCCGACTCAATCCCTGGTCGGGGTGTATATGGGAGGCAACAATCAATGTTTCTCTCTCACACTGGTATTTTTTTTTCTTTCTCTTTCTCCCTTCCTCTCTCTCTAACTTTACTTTTTTTTTAGATTTCATTTATTTTTATTTTTAGGGAGGGAAGGAAGGGAGAGAGAGAGAGAGAGAGAGAAACATCAATGTGAGGTTGCTGGGGGTTATGGCCTGCAACCCAGGAATGTACCCTGGCCTGGAATTGAACCTGGGACACTTCGGTTCCCAGCCCGCGCTCAATCCACTGAGCTACACCAGCCAGGGTTCTCTCTCTAACTTTAAAATCAGTAAAGATATCCTTGGGTGAGGATTAAAAAATAATATAAATAAAATATCCCCTTTCTTAAGACTTCTCATAAACTGCTATTCAAGACTTTAATATAAAACTGCTATTGTTTTATATTAAATATTTAAACACTATTATAGAAAAAAAAGACTAACGCTTTAACTTTTTTTTCAAATACAACAATTTCCAGCTCTGATGTGGTTCTTAGCTCTAAATATGGATCAGAATCTCCTGACCAGGTTTTATAAAATGTACATGTTAAGCTTTATCCCCACTAAGCTTCAAAGAGTTTTCTATTACATTTATATTTCAAAGTGTCAAAAAATTACCCAAAACTTGAAAGCAAGCAAATAAGATCGATTACTGGGGATTATTATTATTTTTTTAAATTCACTGTTTATCTTGTTTACCTGGGCTTTCTATTGTCTGGTCTCTTTTGTAATTCTGTAGGGACTGAAGCTAACTTAAAACTTCTTATTTAAAATATAGAAATGCAAATAATTTCTGATTTAAAGTATGCTAGGTGAAATAAGCCAGGCAGTGAAAGACAAATACCATATGATCTCATCTTTAACAGGAACCTAATCAACAAAACAAATAAGCAAAATATAACCAAAGACACTGAAATTGAGAACAGGTTGACAGTGACCAGAGGGGAGAGGGGAGGGAATTTCAGGGGCATTTCAGGGGAGAATACGAAGGGTTTACAGGAATAAATATGAAGGACACATGGACAAAAACTAGGGGGGTGGAAATGGGAGGGAGGTGGGGAGGGAGGAGTGGGTGGACTGGATGGGAGTAAAGGACAGAAAACTGTAATTGAACAATGATTAAAATAAAATTAGAAAAAAAAAAGAAAATATAACCGCCAAGATTACAAAGATTTCTGTCACTATGGGACTTGAACATGTTAGTTTTCCTATCATGACTATAAATATTATACCTAGCTTTTCCGGCTCTCTCATTAAGTAGTACATTAAATAAAGCTTTTGACATATGTTGATTTTATATTTGGATAAGGCATGATGCATTCACGTTTTTGAAAATTGTACTTAAAAAATAGTTTACCTTTCACCCTGGCTGGTGTAGCTCAGTGGATTGAGCGCAGCTGCGAACCAAAGTATCACAGGTTTGATTCCCAGCCAGGGCACATGCCAGGGTTGCAGGCCACGGCCCCCAGCAACCGCACATTCATGTTTCTCTCTCTCTTTCTCCCACCCTTCCCTCTCTAAAAATAAATAAATAAATATTTTAAAAAAAGACATTTAAAAAATTAGTTTACTTTTCTATTTTCCTATCACTGTGTGTAGGTTTTTGGTCTGTTGCATATATTTCTGATCAATTGATCACCTATATTCTTTCTAATTTTAGGAACTAATGAAAATAATATTTCAAAATGGTTTTCTTTTTCTTCCTCTTTATTATACAGAGTTATGGGCTCAACTTGGGTCACTTAGGCCAGGTACTTTGAAAACACTTTAATGCAAATAAAAACAAAATAATTAAATATTTTATTGGATATAAGTTGTTGCAATAACAAAGTAATTAAAGCATACATTCAAAATTTCCTATGAAATATTGGAAGAAAGAGATACAGAAGTAGATACATTGAGGTATATAAACAAAAGATAGTTTTAGACTTTTAGAACCACTGAAATGGTTTAGGCTTTTTTAAACCATTTATATTATGTTTAGAAACATAACATGAATGGTTTACTATCTTCTTGAAGTTGTCTCAATTACATCATTGCTTACTAGAGGCTGGTCCCTGCTCGGTAACATTGTTGCCCACTCCCCCCACCTGAGGGACTCCTAACCTCTCACAAGCAATTGCTCTTACCACAATATTGCTGTCCATTGGTAAATCATGTGGTCATGAAATATACTTGGCATATTTTGAGTTTTTACTTTTAAATTTTACTTTATGCTTAACTGTTTATTCTTACATTTCCACCCCATTCTCTCTATACCTTTATAGGAATACTTTGGATTTTTAGTTTGCATTCTGCAGTATTTTGGGGAGAATTAGACTACTTTACATATACTTGTATGCATGTATACCATACGTCACATATGTAATGTGTGGTATTCATGCATATGTATAACACAGAAGTTGAACTATTCATACTCTAGTCTTTTAAAAAATTTATTGGGGTGACATTTCTTTGCATAATCATACAGGTTTCAAGTGTACAACTCAATAAAACATTATCTGCACACTCATCATGTGCCCCTTGCCTCAAGTCAAAGCCTCTTACTGTCTCTATTTCCACCCCCACCCTGCCCACAGCATTTGCTCATCTTGCCCCAGGCCCCACACTCTTTTCCCTCTGCTTTCATCACACTGCTGTCTGTGTCTACGTATGTACAGATTTTTGGCTAATCCCGTCACCTTCTTTCATCCAGTCTTTCCACCCTCTTCCTCTCTGACAGCATCAGAGATAAAGTTTTGAGAAAAATGGGTTAACTGATCAGTTGAATGTTTTGGTTTTATGTCTAGCTTAGTTCTCTGTAGGAGGCTTAAAATGTCTTTACCAAACTGAATCAAATAAAAACCCAATATGGTATTAAGAAGATAATATTTTTCAAGCCTTTCCCATGAACTTAGCATATATAGTTTATTGCTCTACTTGCATTTGTTTTTAACTATTATATGATGAAGATAATTCTGATTTAAAAATTCTTGAGACTTTTAGGAGCACTATAAATATACAAAAAGAGGGACTAAGTAAGTTACCCTTCAACCTTCTATCCTGGATTTTTTTTGTTTTATTTTAATTACTTTCTAATAAATTCAAAGAGAACTATATTCAATTAATGGTAGATGTTATACATTAGTAATGAATGTTGGAACCAAAATGTGATTCATAGATGAATTTTATAAGCTGAATTCTGGCTTTTAATTTTTTAAAAGTATTTTTTATTTCTTCACTATTCTTTATCTTTTTTATTTTAATATTTAGAATAATACTATAGTAACATAGCTGAGAATTTAGCATAAAACTTAGGTGCATCTAGGGAATAGTTACTATATATTTTTAAATATCTCTTAAATTAAGAAATGTTAACTTACTACTGCAATTATGCATAAACAGGACATTAGGGCTCTTTCTTGCCTTTCTCTTTTTATTAGGTTGATTTGGACAGTCCAACCTGAAAAAAAAATTGGGTGGGTTAATTAAGTGTGAATTATATACATTAGCCCTGGAAAAGGTTTTAATGTATACTCTTTATTGTTGTTGTTTTGTAAATGGAAGATGGATGCCACTTCCACTTTAATAGTGCTTGAAAATGACATTAAGTTGAAACAAATTTAATCTAAAGATTTCTCACATAAACACACAAGAAAGGACTCTTATTGAAGACAAATTGGTGTAGTTGATATTAATATGTGGACTAGGCAGTTACCTGAACAGTAAAATTTGAATTTCTGCTTGTAATAATAATTTTGTCATCTTCCATATGACAATTTTGACTTAGTTTTTTTTTTTTATTTGAGAAACCATTTGTTATCTTCAAAAATTTCAAATTAAAAGTGTCTTCTGTATAGTGGCTCCTCAAAAGATTAAGAATTAGAGTTACCATGTGACCCAGTAATGCCTTTTCTGGGTATGTACCTGAAAAATTTGAAAACATTTATTTGCAAGGATATATGCACCCCTATGTTTACTGCAGTATTGTTCATGGTGGCCAAGGTGTGGAGACAACCAAAGTGTCCTTTGATAGATGATTGGGTAAAGAAGATGTGGTATGTATGTACAACAGAATACTAATCAGCCATAAAAAAATGAAATCTAGTCGTTAGACATAACATGGATGGATCCTGAGAACATCATGCTAAATGAAGTAAATCACACAGAAAATTTAAGAACCATATGATTTCAGTCATATGTAGAATATAAAACTGAAAGCAACAAATGAACAAATAAGAAAAACAAACGAGGAAACCAAAACTTGTAGACAGACAACAGTATGGTGGTACCAGAGGGAATGGTGCTGGGGGTACTAAAAGGTAAAGGGGGTCAAATAAATGGTGACAGAAGGAGATTTGACTTTGGGTGGTAGACACACAATGCAGTGTGCAGATGATGTGTCACAGTATTATCCATTTGAAACCTACATAATCTTATTAACCAATGTAACCCCAATAAATTTAATTTTAAAAATCTCTTGCCTGCTATTTATACTAGAAAGTCAGCTAATGTATAAATGCATAAGTGACTGCATTTATACATTTTTTGCTCTAAAGATTATAAACACCTAGCCCACTTCCTGTCACATATAAGAATTCTTGTGAGTATTTTCTTTTTAAATAGTAAATAAATAAATAATAAATAAAGAAATAAATACATTTTAGCCCAGTCATTGCAACTATGCCTTGGGGTCTGTAAAAGCAACATATCCAGAATGATAAAAGACACTTATATTTCCCAAATTTGTCAAAAGTAGGTTCTAAATCTATGTATAAAGAAAATGTTGGTGCAAGAGAAGCAAGAACTGTGAGACTGAGTAGGCCCATATACATTTTCTATTTGTCCTACAGATTTATTATTAGATTTTAAGTCCAAAATAAGTTATGCATTTTTATGTAAAATTCATGCTATTAACATCTGTTTTAAAAACCTTAAAATGGTAATATCAGGTTTGGATACTCACTCGCCTGTTTCCCAATGCAAGAAATATCAGATATTTGTAAACCAGCTGGGTAAGGGAGACATTTTGGTTTTGAGCATAACTGATTCATTCACTACAAGAATAATATTACAGGTTCTGGGAGTTATGGGGTTTTCTACACGCTTTTATTATTTTAATCCACTTTCTGGAGTTTTGGGTATTTTTATCTAATATGGGTTATTGATTCAATAAAATGTCTTTTATAAATGTAAAAAATCTTGTCTCTATAATTTATATTTTGCTATTCACCTGAGAATAATTTCTATTAGATTTCTGTTATAAATTATTAATACATTTTTTAAATTTCAAGATTCAGTCTTACTTTGTATTTATTTTATTATTCCAAATCATCTTTGTGATATACCTTCAAACAGGCATATCATTTATTTGTACATTATCTGCAATAAATAAACAATTGGATATATAATATTTAGCCTTTATTAGTTTTCAAAATATAAAAATCATTTTAGTAATGATGTCATATATGTATATGTTATATGTCAAATATAACTCAATTACCCGTGAGATGCAAATAATTATTTGCTCTGCACTTTAATCAATTTTAACACTATTAATTGCCTTAATAAATAAATATGTCTTAATATAATATATAATAAAGTATATCTTGGAATGTACAATGTTGCAAATCAAAATATACTTCTTATCTTATATCAGGGATTTTCAACAGATGTGCCACAAGAATTTTTAAACATGCAATACCTAACTATTTAGTCAGGGGCACTGACCTCTTTTCTCTTTGACTGTCAAATTAAAAAATGACAATATCCAACACAACAGCTTTATGATATGAATGAATCAAAATTATATCTAATATTTTCAGACTGGCAAAAATATAGTATTTTTTGGTGTGCTGAAGAATTTTAGGAACTAGTTTATGTGTGCAATGAGATGAAAAAGGTTGAAAATTGCCATTTTATATTATTTGTGCAAAAGGAAAGACTACGAGCAAAAAATGATCATCACATTAGTGACTGAATAGAAAATATCATTCGCTAATTTATAATATGTATTTTTTAAAATTTATTTATTTATTTTTAGAGAGTGAAGGGAGAGAGATAGAAACATCAATGTGTGGTTGCTGAGGGTTATGGCCTGCAACCCAGGCATGTACCCTGGCTGGGAATCCAACCTGGGACACTTTGGTTCCCAGCCCGCGCTCCATCCACTGAGCTACGCCAGCCAGGGTTATAATATGTATTTTTCTTAATTATGTCAAGTGGCCACATTTACTGTAGGTAGATTTAATGTCAAATAATATGACACTGAACATTAGATTTATAGGGTAATCTATATGCAACTTAAGAGGAAATCATAACCCATAAAATAAAATATTATGTATTTTATTCCTTATGATTACTTAAGAAATTGAGCAAGAAGAGTGGAGATTGCTCATTAGTATCAATTGCTGAGATGACACAAATAATAAAATATGAGTTATAGGACAACTATCAAATTATTTAAATATAAAAATTTAAGCTGGAAATAGAACAGATTTTGAATATATAATGTTGCATCTACACCACACAGCTAGTAACGTATTGATACATAGGGCCATAGGCAGCAGGTACCTAATACATGGCTTCCAACCTTTACCATATAGAAAAAAATGTTTGTATTTTGGTTTTTCACCTGTACGCACAAGTATTGAATGTCATGCAAAGCGGCAACTTAAAAAACATTCATCATTTATTTCACCCAAGAAAAGATTCCTTTGAATATTTCTTTTAAACTCTTAACTTTTGGATTCCATTTTGACTTTCCTGTCCTATACAGTTTGAATAAAAAGTTTTATTGTTAGACTGCTAGCTTTAGTTTGCATAGTGATATCATTCCTACCTTTCAAACATTGAATAGAAGGAGAAAAACTTCTGGAATTCAACCATATTAATAGAAATGTAATTGGTTTACATGTCATATACTACTCATGAAATTTTGTAATTATTAGTACTTCTATATATATCAGTAACAAGAATTTAAAATTAAATATATTACTAAATACAGGAACAAATTACATGAACCAATGATAACTATCTTTTGAATGCTTACTGCCTGGGAACTCAAAGATGAAGTTTTTCAAAAGCATAATTGTAGAAAGATGAAGCTTTTTCAAGGAATTTACAATATACATATGAATTCTGGACAAAGACACCATAGAACTGTACACTTAAAAACTATGTAGTGTTATTAACCAATGATACCTCAATAAATTTAATTTAAAGAGACAAACAAAATATGCTGACAGCAATATTATCTACACATGAATATTTAATATGAAAAATTATAAAATGTTATGTAGATAGATATATGATTAATCAGCAAAAGAAAGGGTTTGATATTTAGCAATAAGACTTCATGTTGTTTAGGAGCTGTACACTGAAGATTTAAAATAGAGGAAGAAACTGAGCTAGTCTGGAGAAAAAGGTGGTTTGTTTGGATAGAGCAGCAATTTTACAACAGCTACCAAAACCATAGTTGTCTGGTGTGAATGAATCAAATTTATAACTTTTTATGCCTTTTTATGCAGAGGGGGGTGCACTGTTCCTAGAAATACTACAAAACCAGGTTGATGCACACAGTGTGGACGGAGCAAGCTCCTAGTCCATCTCCCAGCTTCAAAAACCCAGTTAATGTCCTTGGATAGAGGACATACCAAATATTAAAATGATAAGAACAGATAGTAGACTTGATCTTACCAAAAGGCTGAGAAGTGATTATACCTATTTTTTTTCAGATTGGCAAAAAATATATATATATATTGGTATGCTGAAATTTTAGTAATTAGTTATGTGTGCAATGAGATGAAAAAGGTTGAAAATCACTTGGATAGAGAATAGAGGGATGTCATCTTAGGAGACTAGAAACATATTGCAATGCACTGATGGGCACTTGTGCATGTATGGGGGTACTCACACTTAAGGAAGCACGGAGAGCTACAGGGTTAAGTCCAGAACTCCTTTTTCTCACTTTGCTGCAAACAGTGGGAAAAACCCAGGTTATCAATTTGAAGTTGATAAACCTATTGCCTCTAAATCTAAGTAAATAGAAGATGCTTTATAGTGTAATTCTAGATGGTGAAGGAGACAGATGTTTCAATCATTTTGGTTCTCAGGGAAGTACATTCAATCTTCTAGGTAATTTTTGGTAAAAGATGTGTGACTCTTAAACATGTTTTTAGTAATAAGAAAATGAGAGAAACAGATACAATAGCAAGCTACTCTCCAGAGTGCAAGACTACGCTGGTATTTTTCCTCCTTTCCTTCCTGGTCCATAGCTAGAGATAGGTAGTGGAAAAGGTAATTCCAAGAGATGACCTGACCAGAGAAGTAGTGAGGCTGAGTCCACAGACAATTTTACACATTCTTTTTATTCACCAAAGAGTCTCTCATTTTAGCACCTGGATTACATTTATAAAATTTTAAAATACATAAAAAATTCTACTATAAATTCAATTTTTCTCTCAGGAATCTAGGATTGAAATTCTTGGCCTATCAATATGGCTTTTGGTGTATGGATTGAGGAAGGTGCATTTGCAGCTAAAGTTCTTTAAACAGGAAATTGTACTCTGACAGCCCAAACAGTTTGACCCACAAGGCCTGAAAAAACTGCATTCAAAGCCAAAGTGTATGGAGTTACTCAGAAAGAGATGAAATAAGTAAGAAAGCAAAGGGGTAATTGTGGGAAATCTGTTGGAATCTGGTCAGAACTGCCTCTTATAGGTAAAAAAAAAACTGTTCATTACTCAGAGCAGCCTCCTTGAGTCCCTATGTGACTATAGTGAGACTGAGTATTGAATCTAAAGGGAAATCCAGAGTCTAAACATACAGAGATCTATCCATAAAAAATGAATAAACTCAGTCTGATAAATAAGCAATTAGGACATATAAAAGTATTTTATTTAATTGAGCATTTTGACTATTTGAATCAAAATAGTCAATTTGATATGATAAGAAATTAAGACAAATTTATATATTATGGTAGTGAATTCTTATTAGAGTTAATCAAAGTTCATAGCAAAATAATTATTTGCATCTAGTCAGTAATTGAAAAAAATGATAATCTAAAAGTATCTGATTTTTAAAAATCTCTTGAGTTAAAAACTCTTAATTGAGTTGCATAATAACTCAAATATCTATTTATAGCCAGAGGAAAAATATTGTATTTTTGTTTTACTATTGAATAAAATGGATTTAAATATAAATAATTTGTTGAACATTTAAAATCTTATTTAAAAGATCATTTTTAAAAATCTCCTCTTTGTGGTACTAGTAAGTCTATTAACTATATTTTAATATGGACCCACTTTAACTATGGTAAAGCTTTTGCATTTTTAGAATGATTAACTCATCATTTTAAATATGGCTTATCATACTTTAAAAAGTGGGCAGGGTATGAAATCATAAGATAAAACTAGAAATGAGATTTGTGAAGATAATTTTAATAAAAAGGGAGATAATAGCTTAACACTGGAAATGTGATACATTGCTAAATAGGAAATAAGTATATATTTGAAAACAGGAACAATAAAATTATTATTCATATAGTATATGTGTATACCTATTATATAAAGTTTTTTAAAGAAGTACATATAAGAAAGTATCTTATAAAAAATAAAAAAAGACTCAAAATCAGAGCCACACTTGTATTATTTACTTTTTAATATGTTATTTATTACAACACTGTAAATTTTATAACTTTCTTTTTGCAAGATTTTCTTCATTTATTTTTAGAGAGAGGGGAAGGGAGGAAGGAGAGAGGAAGAGAAACACTGTTGTGAGAGAGAAACACACTGGCTGCTTGCCTCCCTTAGGTCCCCAGATGGGGAAAGAACCCTCAACCCAGGCGTGTGCCCTGACCAGGAATTGAACCAGCCACCCTTTGCTTTGCAGGTCGATGCCCAACCAACTGAGCCACACCAGTCAGGACACTTTCCTGAGAATTAGATTATATAAATTATTGATTAATTTAAATTGATTGGGTGTTTGAGTTCATTATGACATCAGAGAAGTCATCTGATTAGAAAAATAATAAAGCCACCCCACATAATTTGTTGTGTAGCTATCCATGTTTTCCTTTTCCTGTCTTTTCATGGAGAGTAACTCCTGCACTTCACAGCAAGAGCTGTGCCTTTTCTAGTTACTAAACTAAATAAAGCTCATTGGGCTTCCTTGACTGTCATGGAGAATGAGATGGAATGAGGACTTGAATTCAGCTGAGGATTTTTATGCCCAATGAATAGACAATGTTCCCATTTAATCAAGCTTTGGATTTTAATTGATTGGTGGATAAGGGCACCAAATACTTTGTTTGCTGTTTCATGTTCTTAAACAATCTCTTGGGAGGAAATCATCAAAGTGTATTCTGTAAATGTGGAATTAACAAGGCAAAACTAAAGACATTTAGGTTTGCATCATAAATTGTGCCTATTGACAAAATTGTCCAGGAAAAGGTCTAATCTGCCTTTCTGATTCTCTAAAAACTTTAACTTTTCCATTTTCCAATTGGAAAATGTTGGCTCAGCATTGTCAACATACTTAGTGCCAATTAAATGAAGGTGCAATGTCAGTTAAAAATGCATATTATGACAAAAACAATTCTCATTTACATAAAAATTTAGAACCCCATATAAATGAAATTTCAATTTAGAGGAAATCTGAGTATTTTTGTCAACTTTGACTACACAGAGGTCTATATGTAGAAATATGGTGATTATGGAAAATTATACCTCTTTGGAGGCTAAGAATTTTAACTTTGAAAAAATACTTATGAAAAAGATTTTATTTATAAGATGACACTTTAAAAAGCATTAAACTCTTAATATTTTCTTATTTTTATCAGAATAAGAGTTGTTAATATGACTTCACTGAGATTTCTATAATTTCTAATTTATGTGATTTGATTATTTTTTTACATGCAATTAACTTTTATGTTCCAGAGTGATTTAACTGTATGGTTGTAAATATGAGAGGTTAACTGTCAATTGGTACTCAGAATCATATTCTAATTAACACTTCAGTGGGGTTGACAATTATTTGTCAGAAAACGAAGCCTTTTACATTTTACATTTGATTTAATAAACAGCAACAAGCATTCACATTTTTACCTACCTGAGTCACATGGGAAAAATAATTTGTATATATATATATATATATACGTATTAATTTATATACCCAAAATAGAATAGTTTCATAATATTAAAGTTATCATGTTGAAATAATGTCATGAATTTAGGTGAGTCATTTTAGTAAGTTTATTCTCTTGTATCTATTTGAAGACCAAGAGCAAAAGGAACCTGACTCATTCTGTAAGTGGGATAACATGATTTATGATATGGAGTTATAAAGCAATTTTTTTGCAAAGTTAGGTAAAAACACTCTTGAGATAGAATATGATTTAGTGTGTTAAGATGTTTTATTTGGACTCTTGAGATACCTGTGTCTGAAGGATTGACTCTGATCCTAGATCTTGCGTATTTGGAAATTCTATTTTGTCAGCTTGCTCAGGGATTGTCAGGTTGAGTGAATGAGGCTAGCCAAATTTGACAAGACAATTTATTAATCCTCACTCAGGAAATCACATTTTTATACATGATACCTTTTTTAAAAATGTATTGTGAAAAAGGAATCAAATTGTTTGGGATCCAAACAAAGGATTTGAATATTTCTATTCATCCTTAAAGTGTAGAAGATCGTTCCTACTCTACCATATGTGTGTTTGACACACTGGCTCTGATCAGGACAGTGCTGGACATGCATGTTGGTTCTTGTTCTATAGCTTTTCTACTTTACCACCTGCACAGCTCAGCAGTCTGCTATTGTATTACCAGCTTTATGAAGTTTAAATTTCAACTATATTTCACTTTAAATGGAATATACTTTAGGGTGGCCACTTTCTACCACAGCAAGTTAGGCATCTAACTATTGGCATAAATGATATCAAAATATACTGTAGAACCACTTATTGGAGTGTTCCTATATTGATTTAATTTCATGTTTCTTTATGTTTGTATTTTGCGACTTCCATCTGTATACAGTGGCAGTTTCTAAACTCACTCATGATTCTTTTTGGTGCCTCCCAGTTTCAAACTTCCAGCTATCTTTTTTCTCATTAAATCCATAAAATCAATTAGTATTTTCCAAGCTGTGATCCCAAAACCCTGGTTTATAACAAAATTTCAACAATTTTGGCAAAATTAGGAAGAATATTTTGTCCTAAGGCTAAATATATTTAACCTCTTTTTGGCATTATGTTTCCTTTACTTTGTTAAAAAAGATGTGTATTATAAATATAGTTACTTTTCATTAGTGGAAATACAAAATGCTGGCAGTTTAGAAGAAGCCCACTTCCCTTTATTTCCCTCTCCCTCTTGGAACCACTATTGGACAATAAAACTCTTCTGGTGTTTTAAAGGCTGGTAACTATAGGTCAGGCTGCTGTAAGTTGTTTGGGATGGGTGAAAAAGACTCACAAAGACAGACCAACACTATTGGTTATATTAGAATGATTTCCTGGAAGCAAGTTCAGAGAATTTTCCAGAGTGCCAAAAAAGGTTAGCCACCTGTTTTTCCATAAGAAGGGAATTGTAAGAATAAGGACAGAACTTGGCAAGATGTGTTCGTTTGTTTTTTGTTTATTTGAATTTGAGAAGGGAAGAAAAATAGTGAGAGCCTCAGCTTGGTCTAAGAGAGAGATCAACACAGGAGTGAATTTGTCTAATGATCTGCTGCTCCAAGATCTCCAAAAGTATGCATGAGTACTTGGGAGACGCCTCTAGAGGAAATAATTCCTACTTTGTTTGCTGCTCCTGGAAAGATTTGTTGGAACACTTGGCATAATTTAAGTAAGGTTTTAAAGAACATTTTCCAAAGGGTTGATTATTTACTGTAAGCTTTTTATTACTACTTTTTATATTGTGTCTTTAGTTTTGTGGGGGAAAAAACCCTACCAATTTGCACAATTTGCTACTCTCTTGATTGGTGAAAACTTTCTGTAGTGTCATGTAGACTTCAATTTTATTCATTAAACTGAAAAAATGAAGTGTATTATTTCTTCCATACAAAGCTCAATGTATATTTCTTTAAGCCATCTTTTAACTACATGTGTAACATAGTCCTCATTCAATAATAGACTCTCAGTCTTCGATCCTAGCTCTGCCATGTATACACTGTGTGACTGTGGGCAAGTCACAGTTTCCCGAGCTTTATTTTCTGCAGTGTAAATCCAGTTTTAATAGTAAATACCACATAGCATTCTAAGGAGGATTAGGTGAGATCATCCACATAGGTTCTTGCTTCACTGTGTGGCACAAGGAAGAGAGTCAATCCAAGTTAGTTACTTTTACTAATAGTTCTGGATTTTGTATTATAGAAAAGCCTGTGCTCACTTTGAGCTTTGCACTTGGGTGGGTAACATGGCAATTTTCTGCTTGTATACTTATGAAATCTTCGTTTCATTCAACATTATTCTCAAGATGTATTTTTCTTTTTGCTGATGTTTTATATAATAGTACACTTTTTTTTTCTGATTGTAAGTTCAAATTTCTTTCAATGTAGGGACGTTTACTTAATCAGGTCTTTGCACATTATTTCTGTTCTAAGCATCTAGCTTCTTTATTGAAAACTCTACACTTCATCTACATCTCTACTTCTCCAAATGTATTGGCCTTAATCAACATTTTTATTTCTTTTATTTACTACTTCAGTAAGTGTATATGCCTCTAATAGTTTCTACTCCACTGTAAGCTTCTTCTCCAATGATTTTAGTAATCTGTTTTTCTTATTTTCCCAAGCAGCTTTTCAGCCATTATTACCTCAAATCAACAATAGAACTTAGGGGTAAATATTTTAGAGAAGCAGAAATATATGATGTATCAGGAAGGGATATAAAGGCCTTCCTGTACAAAGAAGTCTGAGGTCAAGAGGAAAGGTCTTGGCTCCTGGTACCTGCCTTTCATATTTTATTTAGACAAAATATATGATATTTATCTTCCACATATAATGAGATAATATCCCATACACTAACTCTTGTCACTTCTCATGTATGTGCTTTCTTTTTTTGGTAACTTGTGCCCATTCCATTCAGCCCTTTCCCCATGATTGCATTAGATATCAAAAGAGCAAATGTCATCTACAAAAAGAAAAGTACATAAGATAGGGGAGTTCCTGTCAGAAAGGAAGCAGAAGATTTTCAGACAATGGAAAGAATTGTCAAGGAATGATAATGAGATATGAGACATTGAGAATGACTCCTTTTAAGTTCCAAACCCCAAAGAAAGTGATTCCGGGGCAATGAATGGTTTGAAAGGGAAATAAAAAGGTAGAGGAATCTCATGTTTTGGCTCAATACAGTGGCAAAGATGGGATGGTACATTTGGACAGGGAGTAGGTCCCTGGTGTCACACAGCTTGCATGTAATAAGCAGAACATGCATGTATATCCTCCAATGCCCTCCAGTGTAGAGGTATTGGAGGATAACTGGTGAGCTCACTTGGAGGCTTATTGTGGTGAGGGTAAGATTTAACATACACAGAGTTCTGCAAGGCTGGCTGCTCATATTAGCAGTTAGGGTTGGAAGGATATTGCAATCCAGTCTCTGGGGCTCTGTGGTGCAAATGATTGCGGAAGCAGGGCTTAGAGTGCAGGAAGAGGCAGTGCATTTGTCTCAGACTGCCTGTGCAAGAGCAAAGTTGCAACAGCTTTGTAAGTGGTGCCTCAGAGCTCAACACAAAGAATAGCATGCACACCAAAAGCCCCTGAATATTTATGCAAACAAGTGTATGTATTTTGAACCAAAAGTCTTTGAATAATTTTTATATTCAAAAATGGCAAGAATTATGCAAAATAAATGAACTACTTTGGGCAAGGGAATTGAAAGACAGCATTTAAATTTTGGCCAGTGGAGATTCTAATGCTCTGATTATATTTTGTCTTTCCTTTTATTGTTTTACATTCACCCTCTCTATTTGCATTTCTACTTCTATTTCACTACTATTTTACTAGGTTCTTTTGTCTTTTCAAGACGGCTACATTTTTCTCCCTCTGAATTCTAGGGAGGATAACGAAGGTAAAAACCTTGGGCTAATCACATTCAGAGGTATTATTTCTTTAAAGTCCTGAGGTTGTTGGGTTTTTTTTCCTTCTCTAGTAAAAAGAAATACCAAATTCTCTATTAACATTTTTAACAAATATCTGAGGAACTACACAAGGCTGGCTTTTTGATTTTTAAGAGTCTAGCTATTGCTAAAAATATGAGTCAGAGCAAATGATTGAACAAAAATGTAGCAACAAGTCATAGAGGCATAGAGGTTGTTCCGGTTGAGCTATCACTCTAAATCTCACCTCAACAATGGGGACCCAGCAGATACTAGTTATTTTGCTGAGCAGGTGACTGAAAACCCGGCAGGTAAGCTGGACTGATCTACAAGGCCATGTTTTCAGAGTGGTCACAAACCGTAGCTGGCTGGGTGGTGTCTTTGGATCTGTTGTAGAGACACTACTCAGGAAGATGGGCATAGTACCCATCCCCAAGCCATTTTGGCTGCACATATCAAATTACTAGCACGAAGATAAGACATTGTTCACATTTCCTCCCTTAATTTTAGTGGTCAGATTGCACAGACCCTGAGATCATCTGGTTTTAGCATAGGATTAAGGGTCTAAGAAGGATGCTGAATTTAGCAATAGAAGAAAGTCGATGCTGAAAGGAGAATCTTGATTGTTGTTGCCACCTAAAAAGAAGGAAACAACAAGGATGGATCAGAGAGGCATGGGGCTGGTAGACAGAAACAACTTGGTTTTCATTTTAATATGAGAAACTTTAATGAAACTAATAGAGATTACAACTGCTTATAACTCCATAGAAGTGTAAAAATATGAGCATACATGTCACATGTAGGTCAAAATTGAAAAAAATAATGTTGATGATCTTATGAAACATAGAGTTAAGTATAATTTAACCATAATGCTAACTCCCAGTTATTTGAATAAAATTAATTTTACTTTTAAATGGTGATTGCCCAAACTCAGAACTTTAAATAAGCTTCTTTTTAAAAATCATGCAATTATTGGCGGCAAAAGAATGACAACTGGATAATTTATTACTTTACTGGCATCATTTCTTAACTTTTTTACCTATTCATCATTAGAATATGCTGTTACATTATGTGAGGATAAAAGCTCTCAGTTAAATGAAGAAATCACAAGACTATCTTAACATCATCATTTTTTTCTTTATTTTTGTCCCACTTATACAAAAGTTATTTTTTGCTAAACTACCTTAAATTTCATTTTAACTTTAAGTTCCTAACAATTACAAGACTTTTGAATAGAGGTAGAAGAAACTCTTCAGATCATTTTAGATGCAAGTAAGAATTTACGTTTTTGTAAAAAAATTAATTTTCATCTAAAACTTTTGAAGTTTTCTTAAACATGAGATGTTTAAAAGAAATGAAAAACTTTATTCCTCCAGGAGAGGGACTCCTGTGAGACAAGTTGCAATTTTCACTTCAATTTTGACTGGAATATCACAGTAAAGTGAATTTTTTGGAGTTTGACCTTTCAAGTTTCAACTGGAAACTGGGGCAGAGGGTAGCATAATCAAAAGTAATGAAAGTTAACCTAAAACTGTCACTTGAAAAATATTGAGCTTAGGATCATGTTTGGGTGAGGATTTTTTTGAAATCAGATTATTCTTTTTTTTTTTTTTCTGAAGTACAATCATCTGTCCACAGCAGGGAGACACCAAGGAGCTATCTATCTTCCCTTCTCTGTCCCTTTCTTTCATTTCTGGAAGCACAGCAGATAATGCTGCAATTACGGGATGAAAGAAAGTGAGTCCTCTGACACCAGTATCCTCCCCACTGCTTTTTCTTGTATCAGTTCAGCCATTTCCAAGGCAAGGTAGCCTCTCTTTAAAAAGATTAAATGCCAGATACTACAGCAACTTTCCACTTCCACATCGTCAGGTGCAGTAAATCATACACAAAACCTTCCTCTTACTTTCCACTTTTCATTCTTACCAAAGTTTCTTCCATTTTTCTTTCTGTCACATCTGAGCACTTAAGCATTGTTTCTTAATCATTTTTCATTAACACTATCATCAATAATCAATAATGATTAAAGTTCAGTAAATAGTTGACACTGTGCTCATTGGCAGACTATCTACTGAAGGGAGCAAGAGAGACTCAGGTGGTTCAAAGCACACCTCTTAAAGTAGAATAATAAGGGCAAACAATAACAACACGATTTGTTTTTATTATATTTGCTATATTCTTTAGAAAATAATAATGGGGCTTATTCCAATATGCAATATCAAAGGTCATTAACAGTTATGGCTCTTCAAGGTAATTGGAATTCAGTTTTTTTATCAGTAAAAGCTATTAGTGTATATTCATTCCTTCAGATTATTCTGCTCAGGTATTTTATAATAAATGTTAGTACAAGAATTTATCTCCATTTGTTTTTATAAAATATATGTTATTTACATCCTTTATATATTTAATACAACAACTCTTTGAAGTTGCTGCTGTTTTATCTCCATTGCATAGATGAATAAAACGGAAATTCTGAAAGCTCAAAATAACATGCCCAAGGGCTGGAAACTTGTAAGCGCTGAAACAGGATTCCATCCACAGCAGCCAGAGTGCACAAATGCTGGTGTCCGTGAACTGTGATGGTACAGATCGTAGCGATTAAATGCCACTTTTCCTCGGTTAAAGTAAAACTGTTTTTCCTCCAAGAAATTGTGAATAATTTTTTAATCTGTGTATACAACAAAGATTTATGACTCTTCTTTTTTAAGTATTTATATATTTAAAATAATCTTATAAATATTTCTTATATGTTGAAACCTAGATATATCAAGTAACTTTCTCAAGATTGAAATATTTACCATTACCTGAACTAAGACTAAAATAGAGGTCTTAGAACACTTCTAGTTCATTCCTGTTTGCACTGTCCAGACTGCATGGTAAAATTTCTATGAAAAAAATTAAGGACATTTTACAAATAAAGTAGTACGAACATCAGAATTTGTATTATTACTCTTTTTTTTCCTCATCCTTTACCATTCCTTTTCCCTTCCTTTTATCTGCCTCCTCTTCCTCCTGCTTTCATTCTTTCTCTGCCTCATCTTAATCTTTATCTTCTCCCTCTTAATCTGTATGTAGTTTGTGGGACAGAAAAATACTCATGGGCAGAGAGAACCATAGCTCCCAAACAGACTGCCCAATGCAACCATCTCAATTATATGTGATATATTATGACATCAAAATACTTGATTTTTTTTAAGAACAGCAATAAGACATGTTAATAAAATTATGGTAGATTTAGAGTCAATCATTTGCACATCACATACTTTAAATTTCTTGAAGAAAAATATTTCTAAAAATTTGTGTCAGGGTGCCTGCAGCTATTAATTCAAGCTTTCAGAAAACCTTTTGGCTTCAGAGCAACATAACACTTTAAAGAAGAAAGTTTCTTCTGAGAGATGCTTTCCTACTCTGACCATATATAAAATGGACACATTCTACAGAAACATCAATGAGGAATCATGCAGGACTCAGAGTATTGCTGTGTGACTCTATATAGTGTCCATTAAGTACAGGGCCAGTAGTAACTAGCATTATGTCACACATAAACACATGAAATTTCTCTTTTACTGCACTGAGTCTTTCTTCACACATGAGCCCTGTTTGCCTACATATGTGTTAAGAAAATATGTGTTTATCACATTGCTGCTCTACCATGATGGTCGACACAATATAGAGCTACAGCATGTTGCATGTTTGCTGTTAATACTGCATTTCACATTATGTTGTTTTATTTTGTAAAACAATGCTGCTAGCCTTAGATTAATACATGTTTACATAATTTTCATTCATTAAAGAAAACATTTAATTTTTTTTCTAGCTTTTCTTGGATTAATTCACAGTTATAAAGTTTGATAATTCATCTTGGAGATTGAGTTTTCTGGTTCCTTCAATATTGATTGGTGTAGAATGTACAGGATAAGGCTCAAAATCTTTAGAAAGTGGTTCTCCCAATCTAATCCATATGTCTCAAGCACAAACACATAAGAGTCTATCAGTTCTTTACTTCCAACTTTATAGCTTCCTGTTACCAAAGTACTTGCTGCATAGCTACTGGGTAATAGGAAAAGATTAACTAATCTTAATCCTATAAAGAAGGTAACACGTATAGCTATCACACCGGTTGAGTGAGAAATTGTTTTTTTCAAGGAATTATCCCTTTCAGGATTGTTTCTTATTTTAGAAAAGTAAGCTAAAATTATATGGTTGTTTTGGTTATCTTGGATTTCTATTTTATGGAAAGGACAATACTTGAGAGGCAAAAATTTATTTAGATTTTCTTTAAGCACATAATGTTCTCTTCCAAGATTGTGAACTTTTAAAAATACTTCCAACAAGAAATCTGTCATAGTTTGGATGAGTCTCTTGAGTTATAAAAATCAAACTTGACTTTAAAAAGGCTTTAATTTACTTCAGTTACAATAATATGGGATCATCTTATCATTGTGAAACTTTTCTGTGTTTCTATACAAATATATAAATGTAGTAATTTATTAAACTAATCATTTCATTTCTCTAAACCAAAAACTTGTTAAGGCAAGAAAATAGTAAGGATAAAATCTCAATTAGATTTGAAAGCGAAGTCCACTTAATTAATTACATTTAAAAAGTATTTTTTATAATCACCAATATAAGAATATACTTTCAATGCTTTAATTATACACTTAAAAGTTTCTGAAGCTTTTCATTTAAAACTGAAAATATTGGCTTAAGATATGATAAACCTGAAATTGGTACAGTCATTAATGAAGCAGGATATCATTTACATGTTCAAATTTATTTTTATATCTTCCATATTTTAAGCAAGTCAACTTTTGTTCATTCCTTACAAAAAAAGTTAAAATTTAAATAATGATCACCTTGACTGGTGTGGCTCAGTGGATTGGACACCAGCCTGCAAACTGAAAGGTCTGTGGTTTGATTCCTGGTCAGGGCACATGCCTGGGTTGTGGGCCAGATTCTTGGCTGGGGGTATGTGAGAACCAATTGATGTATCTCTCACACACTGATGTTTCTCTCCCTCTCGTTCTCCCACCCTTCCCCTATCTCTAAAAGTAAGTATTTAAAATCTTAAAAAAAAAATGGTGACATATTCTTTTAGTAAAATTCTTCACGCTATTTGCCTGTGTGGAGTGATTATTAGGGAAATGGTAGTGTTGCTATAGCAATACAGAAATACATATATATGTAGTATATTCATAATATGTGTATTATTTTTATATTACATGGCTGGATACTTTCTTGACTGGTCTGTTGAGAAAGTATCCAGCCATGTAATATTAAAAATAGAGACATTTATTGAAGAAGATATAAGATACAAGAAGCATCATTATACATAAGATAATAATGCCTCAGTCCCCTTCAAAGTAGGCACCTTGAGACCTCACACAGTTCTCCCAATCTCCATCAGCTGCCCTGTCATATTTTCCTGAATCTCATTGATGGTCTGAAATCTCTTCTTTTTCAAAGGTGATTTCAGTTTTGGAAAAAGCCAGAAGTCATAGTGCACCAAATCTGGACTGTAGGAGAGTTGAGTCACCTGGGTGATTTGATATTTCGCTTAAAAACTCTGCACGAGATGTTATGCATGAGTGGGTGCATTGTCGTGATGAAGCTGCCAATCACCAGCTGCCCATAGCTGGGGTCTTCTGAATCTCCTGAATAGTTTCCACGTAGGAATATTCAAGCTTAATGCAAAATTTGGTGCAGATTCATTGCTCTACTCACTCAGTCATTTTGAATATGTTGGCCATACAGTACACATTCTCACTCAACAGCGTCTACCACCCCCACTGACTAGTACAGTGAAATCATCTTTGTTCATGCATGCACATTCCTGCCCACTCTCTTTGGCTTCCAAGTTACATTGATTTCACACAAACTATTCTCATTATATTAACAATGGTTGGATTTATTTTTTTCACACAGACTATATATATGTATGAAAGCCTCTTTATTTTCAGCTACCCATTCTCCTTGGGTAATTACTATTTAGTAAAGTTTGAGTGTGTATCTTTCTAGACACATATCTTTCAAAATTAAACATACACATGTAGATTTAAAAAATGATAATATGCTATCACTTCTGTTCTGTAGCATATATATTTTCTTTACTTTTTCTAATAATGCTTTTCTTCAACATATATCCCATGTTTGAATTTTAACTAACATACTTAATATAGCATGAAGCAAAAGTATGTTTAAAGTTGGAAATACACAAAACAGAGCTTATTCTGTTTTTAAGATTTTATTTATTTATTTTTAGAGACAGGGGAAGGGAGGGAGAAAGAGAGGGAGAGAAACATCAATGTGTGACTGCTTCTCACATGCCCCCTACTGGGGACCTGGCCCACAACCCAGGCATGTGCCCTAACTGGGAATCAAACCAGCTGTGGTTTGCAGTCCGGCGCTAAATCCACTGAGCCACACCAGCCAGGGCCAGAGTTTATTCTCGTATTATTTATCAATTATGGTATTATTTTCCATACAAACAAACAACTCCAAACCTACTTTGGCCCCATCATCTATAGGACTTATGTAAATCCCTTTGTGTCTCTAAACTTATTTCCTAGTTTTTAAATGGCATAAAAATTGCAAAGAAAGGTGAAATTCTGTGATGAGTTAGGAAAACTTTCACCCTGTAGGATAGATTACCATTCATCCTGGTTTTTGCCTCTTGTCCTAATTATAATAGTGCTCATTTTTACTCTCTGAAGTGCCCTGGTTTGAATGTTAAATGATATGACCACACTTACAAGATTAAATAAGACAGTGTATGGTATATTAGAAGAGTTGTATATATTCAACCTGTGAGAGAGTTATATAGAGTAAGCTAAGTGAATACATATATATAAATTACTTTAGTGTTTTCTTCTTCATTTCTATGTTTTTTTGTTATTAAACAATGCAAGTTAGGTATATGTAGATATACACAAAGTCAGGATTATTACAGATCCAATTAAATTTTAAATTTAGAACAAATATTTCAAGATCAAAACCAGCTCTGTGGTATGATTAAAATAGATTTCTTAATATCAGTTGTACAAATTCTGTCATCTAGCTAAAATAGGGCCAAATTTGAATGGAAGCCACTATGGAAGCTGACATGCAATAATTGAACTTTTCATGCTGTGTATTTACCTAGTGTAGGGGAAGAAGAAATTTTTATTGCTTTATCTCTTCATAAAAAGGAATTTGGTCCTCCAGAAAACTAAGGTGTCTTTATTTAAGTGAACAAATAAAAGAGAACAAATAATACCAGTGAATGAAGAATTAAAATACCCATTTCTACAAGAGAAAAAAGCTGTAAACAATCTTAAATGAAAGCCACAAAGCAGGGAAGAATATAATCAAAGGATATGACCCACTATCCTTTATTATCCTTTAATAGTAATCCTTTACTATCACTTCTTAAAGGAAACACTCGTTTTATGGAATGAATGTTTGTGTGCCCTGAAAGTTCATATGCTGAAATCTATCCCTTGATGCGGTAGTATTAGGTGGTGGGGACTTTGGGAGGTGATTAGTTTCTTTACAAGAGTCACGAGAGCTCGCTTCCCCGCTCTCTGCTCTGTGCCACATGAGGATATAATGAGAAGTTGGCAGTCTACACACTGGAAGAGGGTACTTAACCATAACTTGACCACACTGGCATCCTGATCTGGGGCTTCGAGCCTCTAGAACTGTGAGAAATAAATTTCTGTTTTTTATAAGCCCAGCAGTCCATGATTCTTTGTCATACTAGCCTTAACTGGTTAAGACAACTTGAATTAAATTAAATCATGTTTCTCTATCAAATATGCAAAAACTATTTTAGCTTTTTCAACATATTTAAATGTTGATTTCACTTTAATTTTTTTCAAATTATTTAATAGTATCTTGAAATATATGTGTATATATACACACATACACACATATAGACAGATTTGGTAGGTTATTATGGTACTTTGTTAACATATTTTAGATAATAATCATAAAAACATTTGGAGACACTTTTTGTAACATTAGAAGTACTAATCATGCAAAGCCAGGTACACTCAAAATGAGGCCTTCAAATTAGTAAATAATCAGCTATATAAAAAACTAGACAAATTATCATACTGAGTACAGGAATCTTGCTTCAAATTTGTTTAATAAAAATAACAATCAAGAAATAATGAATAATTAGTATCACTTCTTTTAAAAACCAAAAGAAATGTATTGTCAAGAATAGGGCATGCTTTGTGGTTTTCAGAGAATGGAGAGATTATTCTAAGCTGACGTTTTTACTGATAACTTTCTAATAAAGTGGTAGAGATTTGCAGCAAGGAAAAGGGCAAAGTCAAAATAATAAAAATAAAGACAATAAATGGTTCAGTTTAAGCTGGTAAATTGAACACATAAAATGAGAAAAAAGTAATAATTTTGCTCTAATGGACATGGTGGAAGTAAGAAATAGTTTATGATTATTAAACACTTCAACATTAACCAATAATTTCACCAAAAATTAATTTTACTCTCAGGAGGGTGAGGAGTTGAAAGCTGAAAGTAAAGATGTAAGAGAGTTAAATCAACTGTCAAACCATGAAGTCATGGATGTTATACAAGATGAAAAAATAAAAACACAGTGGTATAATATGTTGGTAAATATCAGAAGAAAATATTTCAAAAACTGTAAGTAGAGTCAATTTGAAAGGTAGGAAAAAAAGGGCAGAAACTGCTGTATTTTATTTTAAGCATATTTCTTCTCTTGGATCAGTAACATATTCATATATTAATTTATTAAAGTATTGTATGATTAAAAAGGAAAGCCAAGTAGAACTCTGAGGAAAAATTAGTACTTAGATTTTCCTGCTGTAGATTTTTGTGAAAGAAATTCGGGTGAAATTGAACCTGGAAAAACAATGAATGCAGATTTTTCACACATCTTAAGATCAGAATTGAGACTATATTTTGTAGATAAAAATGATAGAATAATCAGTGATAAAATAATATTAGTTATTTTCAAATGTATCTTTTAAAAATAATTCTTCCAAGTCAGAAAATAATTTTAGTACCATTAGTCCCCAATCATAATACAATCCATTACTTTAATTGTAGGGAACAAATTAGCTTACATGTTTTTGTAAAAATAACTTGTATTAAATTTTTAGATTACAGGTTTGAGTACCTAGAGCTCTGGGATTTATTCTATATAATAGTTCCTTGTTTTCATGTAAGTTCTTATCTTCAAAGTTAAAGTTCTATATGATCAAAGTATTTCTAGGTCACAGTAATAAGCAGAATAAAACACATATGGCACATGACAATTTTCCTTGATATAACAATCAGAGCCAGGCAAGCTGCAACAAAAAGGGATTATCCCTTTTGTCTGCCCAAAAAGGGATTTATCCACTCACAGAAGGGCTGATGGGGTGACCTGCATCAAATCAATCTTTATGTCAGATCTTTTCTATCACAGTAATGAAACATTAAAATAATATACTGCAAGTTACTGTGTATGACTTCTAGCCTTTCTACTATTATCCAGGATTAAACTGTAATCATCATTACCCTCCTGCTTATCCTTAAGTCTCTCTTCTAATGACACCTTATGCCCTCTTAACCTTTGCTGCCAAATAATTTTCAAATTTGTTTTTTAGTCAGCTTCTTCAATATTTTGAATGTCCCACTTCCTCTTATAACTGTCATTGATGTATGATGACTGCCTGATATGGATGGGGCCTACCAAGTAAATATGTGAGGTGTCAAAGAAAAGGAGTTTTGGTGGCTTTCCACTGATGCTCTACACAGAGAATTTGAAGATATATGTAGTCTCTCAAACATTTTTGTTACTTAATTTTGTTTGTAATTTATATTCTGTACTCTGAAACACTTCCCCATAATTTTTGAATCATTGCCCTATTTTCAAATGTAAATGTACTTTAAAGGTCAGGAATAAATATTAAGTAGTACAGTGATTTAACTTTTAAAATGCTGCTATGTAATGTAGTTTGTTGGATAGACTCTGTTCTTTGTCCTCAATTTTCCTATTCTAGTTTAGATGATGATGACATCATTTATACCAGATAAAATAAAACAACCAAAACAATTCAATTGATTACAAAAAAAAGAAAAATAACTATTTTTTATGTGAACTGTTTTAATTGCCTTGCCTAAAGGTAGCAAAACTCTTTGTGCTTAAATCTTTACTATATTGCAGGAGCTACCTGGAAAATTTGTTAAAATTCAGTCACAGGGTCACAGAAAAATTTAGTAAATTGCCCACAGTCATTTTGCTCCAGGTAGTATTTAAGCCTCATGCCTTTAGGTGTTTGAGTAAATTAATAGAACCTCAACTAATTATTAACTTATTAAGGAAAATTATTAAAGTTTACATTTATAAATTATTGGGAGTTTCTGAAATTAAAAAGGGTTACATATTTCTAATTCCTTTCTGACATTGAATTTTTGAATGGAATTAAATTGACTCAGTTTCTGCCCAGAGATACAGAGAAGTGGAAAACATGCCATTCTCAACATTTACAACAATAACAATTAAAACAAAAGCCAAGCAAACAGGAATTTCACAACTTTTTTTTTTATCTATCAGAGCACAGGTCCCAAAATCTAAGGTAGACAACCTACTTGCAGGTGTGAGACAAAGCCAAAACACTTGCTTACCTATGTAAGCTGCTCCTGGATACCCATTTTAAAAAGACAGGATGATTGACATATTGCTGGCACCCAGGTGTGCAGAAACTCCACCTAACACTCACAGAAAAGAGTGGGAGAGACCAGAAAAGCTCTGTGATATGGGGAAGAACAGAGGAGTAGAACAGAGAAGAGGAGGGCAGGACCCAATGCAGGGGCAGTAAGAAACTAGGAGATTCCTCTTCCTTATTTCCCCTAAGGAAATAGAGCTTTGATCTGTAAAATAAGGACAGCAGGTTGTCTCTTTGGTACTGGTGAAGACTCACTGCCGCTGGGAAAGGAACCCTCTACTCCTGGGAAAGAAGTGCTAGACTCAAAATTGCACTGGGAAAGGGAGGGACAGTAAGGAGGTCATACCCTGGAGAACCAGGTATACCATACCCACTTAATATTTAAACTTACTCAGAACAACATAGACTATCCACCGCTTTCCATCAAGTTAACAATTGTTGAATGAATGAAGAGTTATTTGCAGGAAACAGACCATCGCTGAGGTGCAGTAGGAAGAAAGGAAAGGTCTAAAGCTGGAAATGGAGCAGATATTATGGGGGAAAGATCCTGGTAAAGCAACTACCACACTAAACAAAATACTCCCTAAAAGAATGTAAAGCCTGTTATCCTGCAACCATAGCAACAACAAACCTAAAAGCCATTTCAATTCTTAACTAGATTAACCCAATCCTATTTATGAAGGCATAAAAACTCTGTGTTAAAAAAATAATGAACGGTTTGAGTTTTTATCCTAATCCCAGGCTAAGGAGGTAAACCTGTCAAGGTTCACGATTGCCAGCAGAAGACATTAAGATTTCTGGGTTAGAGGCAAGGATAGTCTTTTCAACAAAAGTTGTTAATACAGTTGGCGACTATATGCAAAAAAAATTAAATATGCCTTATGTGTTTTATAAAATTAACTTGAAATGAATATCTGTGTGACCTAGAGTTTGGCAGATAATTTTTAAACACAATTGCAAAAGGAAAAACCCAAACAAAACAGAAAAAAATAGACTATATTTAATTAAGAAAATTTGTTGTATGACAGATACTTTTATGAGAATAAAAAATGATACACAAGAGAAGAAATTACTTGAAAATCACATACCCAATAAAGAATTTTTATCCAGAATATATAAGTAAATTTCAAAGCTCCACAATAAAATAAACAACATAATAAAAATTTGGCCAAGAACCTGAAAAGACTCTTGACTAAAGAAACTATAAAAATGACACAGGAGTATTTGAAAAAATGCACAATATTATTAGTCATCAGAAAAATGCAAATTAAAACCATAATGAATTGCTATTACAAAGCTATTTGAATAATAACCACCATACACGCAGAAAAAAACAATAAAAAACCCCACAAAACTTAAAATACCCAGAGTTAGTAAATACACACAGCAGCTGGAATTTTCAAACAGTGGTGGTGCAGCCACTCTGAGAACAGGGGCCACTTTGAGCACAGCCACCTTGGGAACACAGTTTGGCTGGAGTTAAACATATATTTACCATATGACCCAGCAGTTATAAAGTAAATGCCCATATGAATTAAAAATTATCTTCACTCAAAAACCTGTACATTTATGTTTCAGTCAAAAAAAGAATTGGGTCTGTTGAAAGGACATAGAAGCCTACCTGCAAAAACCTCGATGTCTAAAGCTGGAATAATTTGAGCAGCAAAACTATAATAATGTTGAATTGTAACACAAAGAATAAAATACTCATATGTTCCAAGATGATATAGAGAAGTGATTGAATTATGGAGAAAACTCTTCTTCAAAGAAGATCTTCGATTAATGAATTTAGAAAATACAAAGGAAATAGAAAGTCTGTTAGAACACCACCTTGAACATTACTAGATACGAAACTCTGACCCTTGTAAACGTTGAGGAACGTGTTATGTTTTAGAAACAAGATATATGCATAGTCTCAAAATATCTTCTTGTAAACATTATTAAAAGTTAAATTGTAACTTTTGCTATGAATACATCTGGCAGATACCACTTAACCACCAGTAACAAGACGCATTTCCAACATGCGCACTTGATGGGACACACGGAGACCACCTCGGCCCTGAGGTGCTCTTTCCTGAAACGCGTATCCTCAATCTAGTCGTGAGAAAGTAACAGAAAAACTCTGATTGAGGGACATTCTATAAATTACATGACCAGAGCTCTTTAAAAGCCCCAAAGTCATAAAAAGAAAAGACAACAAACAAAAAATACATTGGCGTAAGAAGACACCATAAGGAAAATAACATAAGATCTGGGATTGGATTGGTGGAAAAAAAAAAGGAAAAACAAGACTAATCTGAATAAAGTCTGTAGTTTAGTTAATAGTAATGTGCCAATGTTAATTTTTTAGTTTTGGTAATCGTACTATGGCTATGCAGTACATTAATGTAGAGGGAAATGGGAGAAGGGAATATGGGGAATCTGCAATCTTTGCAACTATTAAGTAAAAAATTATTTGAAAATACATAGTTCAAATATTATGTTTCTCAGTGCTAGCATTTACTCTTAAATGATAATTTTTTAGAACCTGCTGAATGCTATTCCACTGCACAAGGTAATCTAGATTAAACATAATAGAATGATAATGTTCTGCTGGTGAAAACCAAAGAAATATCTTTAAATCTATGTTGTACTATTGTTAACTTTGAAATCTTACACTTCTTACAATTCAGGCCATGTTTATATTGACTAATTGACCATGCCATTCTGAGTTTATAACTTCTTAGGGATATATCATAATAATTGCAAAATGTTGAATATCAAGTCATGCTGAAGTTGAAGAACATTAGATTTGAAATCAACCACTTAACTTTGATTCCTAACTTTACCACAGATACTAGTTATGTGAAGTAGGGCATGATTTTGCTTTAATGAGTTTCATATTCACACTGAGTTTTAAATTCTTTCTTTAAAATTGTAGGTGATTATAATTATCTTTCCTGGTCAACATTTAAAGATTTTTTAAAAATAAGAAAGTAGTTTCCCAATTATCATATGAAATTTCTGAAAATATGGAAAACAGAAATGTAGACAGAAAAAATCATTTATTTCTTGCTTTCATTCCTATGCTTGTGTTTATGTAATAGTAATCGCTTTGCATAAATTATTTTATTCCTTACTTTTTTCAATGAATATTGTGACAGAAAATTTTCCTGTGTTATCACAAATTATTTCTAAGCAAATATTAATTGCTATAAAATAGATATAATAGCTGCTGGTACAATGGCCTATGCATATGTGTGTATATACATATGTGTACACTATGTAATATATGTAATATATAATATATGATATAAAATCCCTTAGACTGTTTAGTGTTTTCAAGCTTTTTGTTATTGGAAGTAATCCCTCAATGAACCTGTATATTTTTCCTGTAGCTGGGCTATTTATTTTCTATTAGTAATGAGTAAATCAAAGAGTGTTAAAGATCAGTTCTCCCAGAAAGCTGACTATAGGATATTGCTGTCCAGAAAACTCCACTGTGGGGACAGGAAAGGGAGCTGGACTGGGTAAAGGCAGAAGGTAGGCTGTGACACATTCTCAAAGTGGTCTTAGGCAACTGCATGTCAAATCTGAAATTGAAATGGCCCTTCAGAGTTGTCCTGAGTTAAGGTGAAGAGCCGGATCTTTACATGAAAGCATTGACTAGTTATTGGATGTAAGATACTAAAGGACAGACAAGTTTTGGGGTCAGAAGGCTCCTTCCACAGTTTTTCCCAGAGGGCTGTCTACTGGCAGCGCTCTCAGGAAGAACTGTAGTGTAAGTTATTTCCTGAGGTGTGGCACACTGCAGCCTTCAGTATAAAAGCCGTCGTAAGTTTCCAGGTTTTCTCACATAATAGTAAGTAAGTAAGTAAGTAAGTAGTGCTCTGAAACTATTGTGCAAATGCAATTAGTACCACTGTACTAATTGACAGCTAAAGTCACTTTAAAATATTTCATATAATGAGTTCTTATTCTATTTACTTTGTTTATATTGTCTTATATAACATTTAAAAATATTACTTAGTTCTATTTATATATTTACATTTATGATTTGTTTTATGTTTACATATGATTTTATATCTCAAAATTAAAAAAATATTTGACTATGTTTACTATTATTTTATAGTTTATTTCCATATATGATGTAACTGAAATTTATTTTTATGTGTAATGTAACATGGAAAAGATCATTTTTCTTTGTTTCTAAACAGGTAATCATTTCATAAATAATCAAAATTTTTCTCATTTCTTTGAAATATCACCTTTATCACACAGTAAATTCTCACAGGCACATATTCATATGCTATCCACTGATCTATTTGCCTATTCCTTCATCAGCACCATACCTTCCATTAATAAAGATTTATGGTGCAAGTCTCTCTTCATTATTATTTTTTTGTTTTTAACCATTTTCTTGATTATTTCAGATCTTTAATTTCTGAGATGAAATCTAGAATGAGCATATAAAGTTATAAAGCAACTACCACAAAAGAGCAAACAAATAAAAAGAATTGGGGGTGGATTTTCATTGATTTTATGTATTAATTTGAAAAGAATTGGTCTTCTTTACAGTACTGAGTCTTCCTCCAAGGATGTGACATTTATTTAATTTACTCGGGGCTTCTTTAATGTTGTCATGAAATTTTTCATCTGATTGGGTAACTAGTTCACACACAGGTGAAAAATAGAATAGAATATCTGTGTACACTGATTCTAGAAAGATTTTATGTCAGGATGTCCTAGAATGTTGGCAGTTGGCTTCTGTCTAACTGTCCCAATTATAACATCTGTACCTTAGGATGTTTGTATAAACTATTTTCATCCCCAAAATATAATCCCTCTTCAGTTGCTTTTTTTGTTTTGTCTATATTTTGTATAATAATTTTTGTACGCAACAACATTTTGGAATCTCTCAAATACAGAGTATTTACTATTTTATTTATTTATTTATTTTTAAAATTACTTTATTGTTGTTCAATTACAGTTGTATGCATTTCCCCCCACCACTCCCTACCACTGCAGCCAATACCACCTCCGTCCCTTGCTTCCACCCTCTCCCTTGGTTTTGTCCCTGTGTCCTTTATAGCAGTCCCTGAAAACTGTCCCCTTCTCCCTGGCTATTGTTAGATTTACTGACTATTTTAAATAAACTCAGGATACCATAATAGTTCATCTGAGTCCAAGATTTGTTTTCTTTGACTTTTTTTAGAATTTTCTTATTTATAAAGGTTACTTTTTAGTTTTACCTCCAAAATTTCTTGCATTTTATTTTTAGTGTAGATGTCTTCCCCAATGTACATTAATAATCATTTCTATTTACTTTTAATAATTTATATTTGATTTTTGTATCAATTTATGTAATATATTTTATAATTACATGCTCAATAATTTTTGTAAATTTTTTTGAAAATATAAAAAAGCTCTCACCCCACAAATAAATTTTTCAAACCTAAGAAACCCCTGTTTACAGAATGGAGTATTTCTCTTTTGTTTTTATGTATATATGAATAAGCAAATATTATGCTTTTAATAACTTTTCACCTAAAAGTATATTACAAACATTTTCCATGACATTATTCTTCAGCATAATCTTTTTAATACATGCATAGTATTATACTATATATTGTTATAATGTATTGAACTAGTCCAATAGATGTGGTTATTGGTTCCTCTCAAACTTAGTTCTTATAAAGAATGATGAATATGAGAAAATGTATATTTATTTAGCATTAATTTTGAACATTAAAATCACCAAAATTGTATATGGTTATTTTTTACCTTGTGTGCAAATTGCCCAACTGTCCTATGGGAATTTGGTATCAGTTTATAATTGCATATGTATATTTGAACTCTCATTGTGTTCCAGACTATTTTTTAGCAGTGAGAAAACAGCAGTGAATGAAACAGACAATCATCTAGGATATCATTGGGATTATAGTCTAGGAAAAGGAATACAAAATATCCCAGATGAGTAAGACTTATTTATACATACATGATTGCTACAGACCAAATTTTGTCCTCTCCAAAATTTAAAACTCTAACCTTCAATATGACTATATTTGGAGAAAAGATTTTTAGGAGGTAATTAAGGTTAAATGAGGTAATAAGGATGAGGTCATAATCTGGTAGGACTGGTGGCTTTATTAGAAGAGGAAAAGAGACATCTCTCCACATGCACATGATGATCAAAGGTCATGTGAGCACACAGTGAGAATGAGGCAGCCAGCTCATTAAGAAGAGGGTTCTTACTAGAACCTGACCAGGATGACACCATGATCTCTGACTTTCAGCCCCCAGAACAAAATTCCACAGACTAGATTTCTTAGACAACAGACATGTATTTGCTCACATTTCTGGGGGTTCTGGTGGGAGTGGTCTTCTTGGCTTACCTATGACCACCTTCCTTTGTGTTCACCTGGCCTTTCTTCTGTGCATGAGAATAGAGCAAGGGAGGTCTGGAGTCTCCCCCTCTTCCAATAAGTGCACAAACCTCATCTTGGGAATTCTATCCTCATAGTCTCATCTCAACTACCTCCCAAAGCTCTTATTTCCAATTGCTATCAATTGAGGTTTCTTTTGGGGTGGGGGGAAGCAGACTTATAGATCATTTATATTCAAGAAGCTTATTAGACATTTAAGT